>NC_080067.1:137445150-137665150 GCF_949987535.1 Balaenoptera acutorostrata | reverse complement strand
TGAAATTTTGCCTCACATACTTTAATAGCTATGAATTAGGCTTCCTAACAACTAAAGTATATTTATACTTTTAATATTTATTTTGTATCAAGTAAATGCTGAAACCAAATTCCCACTTTATGAGCTAACGGGAAATTCCATCCATAAATTTATTATGGTTTAATTCTCCTCCTCTCCCAAAAGTAACCTTGCGAATTTCTATTGTTGATGATCATGAATGCCATCCTCATTGTGTATATCCTATTGAAATCCAATGGCTAAATTCTCTAGTATGGAGTGCAGATATCTTTGCTGAAGCTGGGAATTTAACAAAATTCTGCTGTCTTCTTTGAGACCTTACCAACTTCTTTGGTGTTACCCTGGAGTGTTATCCACGTTCCTGCTGCTCAAGGTACACACAGACCCCCCATACTTTTCCCTTTCAAGGGCATTAGGTGAGATTGCTCTCTCCGTTTCCCTTTTATTTTTCTCTCCTACTATGCTTCCCTCAACAATATTAAAACATTAAAACCCTTGACTCTCTATATCCATTTTTAAGAAACTTAGATTTTAACGACAAAACAAAAAGTTCTTATTTCATGCTCCATCTAAATTTTTCCCTATGTGATTATCTGTTCTCAATGAAGAGAAGATACTTTACAGAAAGATCAATTCAAACAAATTTCCAATATCTTTTCTTGACCTGCACCTTTCCTCTGCCATTACACACAGTTCTCCCTGCCTGGTGTTGTGGGACGTTTGCATGAAAAGTGTTTCTTAAATTAAGTAATGAAGGTAAAAGCCAGTGATCTGAGCTGCCTGGCTGGAGGGACTCATTTCACTAGAGTGGATTCTGTTTAATTAGAAGAAGCTACACACTTCTCCAGGGAGGCTCAGCCAGCTGGCTCCACATGTGTCAGATGATGGACTTGACCGGCTTCTTCTTTCTCAGCCTCTTTCATCTTCCACTGTCTGCTTCTCAGTACATCATAGGTCATACTTGAGTCCATGTCACCAACTGCTCATTCTGTCAAATATCTTCTTAACTAAATAAATGGAGAAATCACACATTTGAACAGCAATATTATCTTTTAGAGATGTTTACTCCCCCTTTTCTCTGCCTGAAGAAATCTCCCTTATCAATCAATTTTATTTCATGGTGTAAATGTATTCTATTTTTCACCTCTCTGCTTCCACAGTACCCTGTCTGTAGACCTATTATTTCAACTAATTTCCTGGTATTTTCTTCTCCTCTCCTCTTCCTTCCTCTTTCCTCCTTTCCCCTCTCCTTCCTTTTCCTGTATGTTCATGTCTCTTTCCCTTATAACATGATTCACTTCTTATGGACACAGTGTCAAGAACATGGTAGTAAATGGCAGTATTTGTTAAATGGGTGAGTGAATAAATGGATGATAGGCAAAATAAACAGCCTTGGCTATCTTGCTGAACTATACTCTCTTTGGTTGATATACATCTCAATTAAAATCTTTACTCCTTTAATCTGAGAGAATGTTTGCTCAATATAAAAGCACTACTTATATTTTTATCTACCTATAGGTAACTCTTGTTTATCAACTGGGAGCCCATTGATCCAGCAGGTAAAAGAATCAGAACTTGACTGGACCAAGTCAAGTCATCTTTGTCATTGGTTCCTTTAGCTCAGTAGGATTGGGAGTTTTTACCAGATAAAACTATCCATACAATCTATATAGAACACAAATTGTTTGGACAAAAATATATAAAGGTGCCTAAAGAGGGCAGAACGGGAGTGCAGAGAGAGACTCCAATGAGCTCACACGGATAGAGGATTTGTTAGAGTTGGAGAGAAAAGCATAAGTCAATTTCAGAAGGTCATGAAGATGTGTAAAACTGACATCCATAAGAGAAAAGCATGAACAGACATTTCAAAATTCATGAAAAGAAATATGTTGGTAACTTTTATAACTAAATTATTCCACTTTCCTTATGAAATTAATATACAACAAAATAACTAACATTTCTAACAAAGACCCAAGGATTTTTATAGGTTGGATAATTGGAGGGAAGGTTTGGTCCACATGAAACATCCCTTGTATCTTTCATTTTTGCATTTTAAGTTGTAGATAAGCATCACTTCTGATAATATCATAATCAATTATTTCCATGTACAATTAAGGAGATGGAATCACTATCAGATGAAGGGAGGATTGCTCTTTGCTTCATTATCATTATTTTCAAATAATATAATTGATTAAGCCACCTCCTGTGCTGATGGGTGGAACTTAGTGCTCCATAGTAGAAATGGAACAGATGTTGTCCTTGACCCTATGGATCACAGGAATGAAACATATGGCATTGTTTCTTATATATCCACAATAAGAAGCAATTAAAAATGTAAGACAATACTTACAAATCTATAATTATTCAGCAGAAAAATGTCTATTCATAACCAGTTGTTTACTATACAAAAGATGCAATAATATATTTCCCTGTACTTATTACTGACAGGTTCCTGTAAGATAGAAATTCCCAGCTTTCCCTCCAAAAGTGTAATGGTATTTCAAATTCTCACCAGCAAAATAAAATAAGAAAGCACGGATTCTGGGAGACCTCAAGCACTGGATAGATATTATGCATATGTTTTATATGCATCAATATTACATACTAGTTGTTTAAAAAGAACAATAAAAATCATTTTGTCTGTGACCTATGAAGAACTTCAGGACCATAAATGTTTATTTGAGGTTCCAGAATTTTTTTTAAAGAAAAAGTTCTAGGTGCATTTGGAGATGTGGTGACTATTCATTAAAATTAGAACCTTGATTAGTCTCCTCAAGGTTTACAATTAGATGCCTATCCTACCATCTCTTTGGTTTGCCTTAATTAGCAACAGGCGTTGTCATGTCTTTTTATTGCTAGACTTCAGGAATCTTGAAGAAAAATTTTAGGCGCCTGCATATCCACAGTGAAATATTATCCCTAGCATTGCCTTTATATTTGATGTTTTATCTGGTCCAGATTATTTCTATAAATTTCACCCCACAGGATTACTATATTTTTTAAGTGGCTTGCCATATTCTATGGAAAAGATGATATTAAATGGTTCATAAATGGTTTTCATCTTAAGTCTTAAGACAGGAGACTACAGCACTGAAACATAACCATTGCCCTGCCAGGAGGAAAAATATAGATTTTGTAGGATCACCCATTGTTCCATTGTTCCTGTCTCCAGACATTTTTGTGTATGTCAGAAAGTAATTAGGACCTTTTTTTTTTTTTTAATCTGTGGAGTTATTCCAAAATATCCTCATCAGACTCTGCTCTGCCTGAGATAAATATAATTATGCTCTCATTGTCCTGTTCACTATGGGTGGGCTATCTATGCCAGGATAAGTAAGTGCCGCTAAACAATGCCTCCATGAGGGTGAATCTGTCATCAGTGTTCAGATTCAAACAGCTGTGTTTGTAGAGCAAAACATCTAGCCTGATGATCCTCAAGCTGGTAGTGGGGTAGAAAATAAATCAAACATCTGGAAAATCATGAAAGAAACATATGAACTTTAAGTCAAAAAGAGCCACTTGGCTCTTTTGCCTTAGAACTACCTAAAGAAGCAAATTATAAATTCCACAGAAATGAGTTATTATCTCCTGCTCAGGCACCATTGTAGAATGGATTAGTGGATTGATTCCTGGACTATGATACGGAAGTCTCTTAAACACCTTGCAGTCAGCTTTTTGCCTCCAGTATTCTGCTCAAACTGCTCCTGTATAGTTAATCTATGATACCAGTTCTCCACTATCAACTCACTAAAGCTATAGCATTTATTAGTTTATTATTTCTTCCTCTTCAAATGTTTTTCTTCTCTTGACTTCCAAGTCTTCATGCTTTCTTGTCTTCCTCCTATTTTCCTGGCCAATCTTTCTGCATCCTTTCTCATACCTCCACTTTTCCCCAACATCTTAATACTAGGATGCCCTTGTCTCAATCCTTGGACCTCTTGGCTTCTCCATCTCTCTCTGCTTTTCTATCATGTTGAAATGTGATTTGGTTCCATAACTTTTACAACTATCTTTAAAATCTAGCTGATTTACAGATTATATTCCCAGCTTATATCTTTTTCCTGAGTCATGTAGCCAATTGCTTCCTTGAAATTTCCACATTATTTCTAATCCATGCCTCATATTTGTTCTGTCTAAAATTGAACTGCTATTCTCCTTCCCCCAAATCTATCTCACCATATGCCTTCTCCATTTCAGTTAATGGCAACTCCATCCTCTCAGTTGTGATGGGTCAAAACCTAGAAGTCATCTGGAATCCTCTCTTTCATCCTTCATATCTAAATCATCAAGAAATAATCTTAGTCCCAACTTCAGAACATATCTAGAATTCTCACCTCAGTGGCCTTAGCCACCATCATAGTTCACCTACATTACTAAATTTTCATCAAAGAGGCCCCTCTGTGTTTCCTCTTGCCTTTTGCAGTCTATTTTGTATCTTTATTTTTTATTTTAATTTTATTGGAGTATAGTTGATTTATAATGTTGTGTTTCAGGTGTACAGCAAAGCAATTCAGTTATACGTATACATATATTCACTCTTTTTTATATTCTTTTCTCATATAGGTTATCACAGAATATTGAGTAGAGTTCCCTGTGCTATACAGTAGGTCCTGGTTGGTTATCTATCTTATGTATAGTAGTGTGTGTATGTTCATTCTCAAACTCCTGATTTATGCCTCCCCCTAACATTTCTTTTTTGGTAACCACAAGTTTATTTTCAATATCTGTAAGTGTGTTTCCATTTTGTAAGTAAGTTCATTTCTATCTTTTTAAAAATTAGATTCCATGTACGAGTGATATCATATGATATCTGTCTTTCTCTGTCTGACTTACTTCACTTAGCATGATAATCTCTAGGTCTATCCATGTTGCTGCAAATGGCATTATTTCATTCATTTTTTTATGGCTGAGTAATATTCCACTGTATATATGTACCACATCTTCCTTATCCATTCCTCTGTCAGTGGACATTTAGGTTGCTTCCATGTCTTGGCTATTGTAAATATGCTGCAATGAAGACATGCAAATAGCCAAAAAGCACATGAAAAGATGCTCAACATCACTAATTATCAGAGAAATGCAAATCAAAACCACAGTGTGTTATCACCTCACACTGGTCAGAATGGCCATCATCAAAAAAAGTCTACAAACAATAAATGCTGGAGAGGGTGTGGAGTAAAGGGAACCCTCTTGCACTGTTGGTGGGAATGTAAATTGGTACAACCACTATGGAGAACAGTATGGAGGTTCCTTAAAAAACTAAAAATAGAACTACCAGCAATCCTACTCCTAGTCATATATCCAGAGAAAACCATACTTTGAAAAGATACATGCACTGAAATGTTCATTGCAGCACTATTTACAATAGCCAAGACATAGAATCCATTTTTAATATAGCAGCCAAAGTGAACTTTTAAAATATAGGTCTGTACATGTGTCTGGTCAAAACTCTGGAAGTCTCCCTATATTACTCAAAGTAAAAGTGAAAGTCCTTACAATGGCATGTAAGGCCTTATTGGTACTGGTCCTTTTTTACATTCTTTACTTTCTTTACCAGGGAGCTCTCTCTCTACTCTCCCCATCACTTTCTCCTCTCTGGCCACTGTGGCTTTCTGGCTGTTTCTTTCAAGAATACTACAGGCAGGCTCCTCCTTTAAGACTTGGCTCCAGCTTATAAGTTTTTTCTATGTAGATCCATATGGTTTACTCCCTTAGCACGTTCCTTTGCTCAGTGAAGCTTATCCAAAATCTTTAAACAACAACTTCTTCCTCCATCGTCCAGCTCTTGGAAGCACTGGTCCCCTTACCATATTCTACTTTTTCTTTTCCTCATATAACTTATCACCATCTGTAAATTTCTTTATCACTCTGTAAATTGTCTCTCTTGCTGTGGCAGGCTGAATAATGGTAGTAGGCTAAATAATGGCCCCCAAAGATATCAGGTCTGAATGCCTGGAACCTGTAAATGTTACTTGTTTCTGAGAAAGAGTCTTTGTAGATGTGATTAAAGTAAGAAACTTGAGAAGGGAGATTATCCTGGATTTTTTCTTTGAGCTCTAAGTGCAACATGTATCATTCTAAGAGAAAAGCAGATGGAGATGTGACAGACACAAGAGCAGAAGGCAATATGACCACAGAAACAGAGATTGGAATGATGAAGGCACAAGCCAAGGAATGACTATAGGCACCAGAAGCTGGAGAAAGCAAGGAAAGATTCTCCCCTAGAGCTTCTGGAGGGAATGAGCCTTGCAGACCCCTTGATTTCAGTCCAGTGATACTGACTTAAGTCTCCTGGCCTTTAGAACTGTGAGAAAATAAATTTCTGTTCTTTTAAGCCTCCAAGATGGTGGTAATTTTTTACAGAAGCCATAGGAAACTAGTACAACCAAATATTATAGTATATACTCCATGAAGGCGTGGATCTTTGTATGTTTGATTTGCTAACGTATCTAAAATGCCTAGAACAATGCTTGGAGCATAGTAGGTGTCCAGTAAATATTTGTTAAAGAAAGGAGTAATATCCATTTGCCTCTTTATATATTTATCTTGCTTAATTTTTAGGAATATTTTAAAACTCTATGAATCTGTGTTCTTACTATTCATATAATGTTTTTGATATTTTCTATTCGGCAGCAAATTTTAACAAATACTCTTCTATTTATGCTCAAGAATATCTCTGATAATTTTCAAGCTTGTGATATTTTTCACTACTATGTATTTGGTCTGTAAGATTAAAAATCCATGATTTTTTTCTTTTCTAATATTAGAATACAGTGTTTATCAGAAGGATGTTACTTTCTTGATTTTGTTCTTATAGACAGAACAGCCAGGAAAGCCATGGGGAGATTCATTAAATAATAAATATTAGCTATATTTTTAAAAGATGACATCCAATTTGAGCAAATAAATTTTAAAAAAACTATATAAAGCCGAAGACTTTTATACTTATTTTCAACCGTTATTTAATTATTGCTTTTCATAGAAGTGCATTACTTTTGTCTAGAACTGAATATATTTTTCTTAGTATCAGAGCTAGCATTTGTCTTACCTTGGAGACCTCTATGAACTTTGTGCATAGAGTCTTCTCAAGAAGCTTCAAAGTCACCTTTTATATTTCCTTTAATAAGACACTTCTGTGTACTTATTACAAAGAAAAATTTCCATTTGTTCTTTCAAGTTTTCTGCTTATGCCTCTACTTCCTCCTGTAGACATGTATTTCTGGTGCCTAAGCAGAAGCAAAAAAAAATGTTTCAAGCAATGTGGTTTGGAAAAATGCATTACCATTTCTAAATGGTAGTTTTCCTTCTGGACTCAATACTCCTACATTTGAGCCCACTTTTAAGTAATTTTTCCATTTGCACTGAATATACTTTTCCCTAAAGTCTCTTACTCTGCAATTTAAACATTAAACTAATTGTGTTATAGACTGTTGTATAGACTTTATTTTGAGGAGCTTGGTGTTATCAAACCAAGCTTTAAGATTTGTTATATTTTAAGTGAAAGGGAAAAAATTGTGCTTTCAATAAAACAATCCACTACACTCCCCACATTATCACAGTACTTTAATTTTTGTATGTTCTCTATTGACAATTACGTGGATAAAATAATTATGCATGTGTCATTTATATAATTATAATGAAATATATGTATAATTAAAAAACTAATCTGATGCAACACCCTTGATTCTGTTACCCTTTTGAATAGTCCTACTTATATCATTTTAGTTTACACCTTCATAACATTTATTCTGTATTATTTCCCCAGGAATGTCCCTTCCTGTCCCCAGGCCATCTTGCCTCTTGACTGGTTCTTTATCAGTTCCTACGTGGTGCCAGGTCTCATTGTATTAGTGTGTTACACTAGCTATGCAACAAATTACACCAAAACTTAGTGGCTTAAATAACAATAAGTAGTTATTATTTCACACACTTTTCTTGTGGGTCAAGGTTTGGGAAGTGGATTAGTTGAGTGGTTCCTGGCCACCTGGACTTCTCCACAGGTTTACTTGAATGTACTCATGACATGATCATTGGCATCCAAGATAGAGCTAGGTGGAAGCCACAATGTGTTTTATGACCTAGCCTCAAAAGTCACATTCCATCATTTTCTCCATATTTTTTTGTCCATACAAGTCATCTCTATTTATGTGGAAGGGGACTATACAGAAACATGAATGCCAGAAGGTGAGCACCACTGAGGACCATTTGAGAGCTGTCACATTCATATTTTAAAATTGAAAGAAAATTAAAAATAAAGTTACTTTCTGATCTTTGGGAAAATCTCATTCAGATGAAGAGACCTGGAGCTTACCTGTTATTTTCTTCATGGTATATTTGCCTTTGCAAACATCACATTCCAGCAACAGACTTTCTTATTCTTTGATGAAAAGCATGATGATGATAAACTCACCATCACACAGTCTTTGTGTCATCTTGTTCTGTAAATCTTCACCAAGACTCCAACTGCGATCTACGCTCAGGATTCAGCATATGGTGTGGTAGTTTAGTAGCAAATTTATCCATGTATAGATATCAAGTAGCTAATGATATGAGGTTCTTATATTAGTCTTTGTTTAAATGAAAGGGAAAGGACTCCATAAGTCTAAGTACAGAACTTCATATGTCTTAGACATTGGAGCCATCTGGCTGTGACCCCATTATCTCTGAATAGCTGGAATGGATTCTTTTGTTTAATTGACTATGCAGATATACCACCTGTCTGTCATAATAATGCTGTGTGATGGGTAACCACAAATATTCAGTGGCAAAGAACAATACGTGCTTATACTTCATTGTCTGGGGTCATCTGAGTGTTGGACAGTGGGCTCTGCTGATCTGGACTGGGTTTGATCACCTGTCTAGGGGTTGGAAGTCTGTTGGCTTATCTAGATTGGTCTTATCTGGAAATGATTGGATGACTCAGCTCTGCTCTTCATGTCTCTCATCTCGCAAAGACTAGCATAGGCATGATTTCTCTATAATGGCAGAAGCACCAGAAAGCAAAAAGAAAGACACATGAGCTCTTGAGCTTTGGTTCAGAACTTGTGCATTATCCCTCTACCTCATTTTATTAGCTAAAGCAAATAATATAGTTGAGTCCTTAGACTTGGAGGTTGCCAAAAAATATATATATATAGATGGAAAAAGGCATGAATACAAGGATGAGAGACAAATTGGAATCGGTCTGCAGTTTACTACAGTCATTTTCTCCCTTCCTCAGGACTCCAAGAGTATCACTCTTGAAGCTATGTCTTCTCTCAAATAGAAAACTTCCCAGATAAAGACAGGCATTTCTTAAGTCAAAGTTATTGAGTATTATATGGGTAGCTACAAATTATGTCAGAGCATGTTAACTTTAAATCTTTCAAAATTTTAGCTCAATTTTTCTACTCATAGATTAGAAAGTGAGTATATGTAAAAATCTATATGTGCAACCAGGATGCTGAGAAGAAAAACTCATGGCAATATGAAACATGCAACTTCACTTTTGTCTCTTGTTGTCTGTTTAAGATTTATTTAGTATGGATAAATTTCCTCTGCCCTTAGATGAAAGCTGCCAGATAAATTGTTCCACCCAGAAAAAGGTGATAGAGTATTTGCAAAGTGTTTTAAATTATTGATTAAATATTAAATCCGAGGTATTAACCAAAAATGGGTCTAACGTATTAAAAATGATAAAAGCATAGGAAAGAGTATGCCTGAATTCTGCCATCTTCAAACCTCTTCTTAGTCTATGGGCTTGACTTTTCCTAACAGTAAATTCATGGGCTCTTTGGAGATGGCCATTGCTGGGGAATGTTCTCTTGAAATTCCTGATCCAGGCAAAACCATTAATGTCATGGTGATGACATGTTAAACCTTTCTCAGCCTTCAGGAATTTAAAATTCATCTACAACTTCTTCTTGTGTCTTCCCATCACCCAATTAGACAGATGACCCAAGAAAGGATTTTCTCGATGTATCCATTATCTGGTTTATGTAGAACACAATTCCTTTTCTTAACAAATTCTAAGGGTGCAGGCATATCCCAAAACATCCATCTCCAACCTGCTGCCCCAGGATGCTTTTGCTTTCTCAAAGGTCTATCAAGACCAGCTCTATCTTCCACCTACAGAAAAAGGGACTCAACCTTTCCCAGTTATCCCCTCACCACTGTGAAGTAAAGGAGGGATAAATCCCTCTCTCTTCGTGATTTAGGGGTGAGAATTCACAGCATGTCAACAGAAATTTCTAGAAAATTTCTCTATAAATGTCTCTTTTTCTCTCCCTTCTCAACCCCTTTATATTCTCAAAGTGGGTGATGGAATCCATGAATCCTGGACTTGGGTTTCAGTGATAATCTAAATTTTGGCCTAGCATCTTAATATCTTTTAGGTCTATTTCATTTTTGTGATGTAGTAGAAAACTGAATTCTTACATCCTTTATATGTACAAGTCCCCCCTTAGACCTAGCCTGTTTTGGGGCAAGGTTGTTTGAAAAATGATTCATCCTTATCCTCTCATTTCAAGTAGAGAGAAATTTGGGGTAAGGGATGCACTACTGTGGGTTGTCCCAGTAGTAAACTCCCAAGTGATCATGAGTAGATATCTCAAAAAAGCAGGAGAAGGAAATCAGCAGTCGGTGGCTTATTGCACTTCATAGTCTTTTCCCCAGCATCTTCTTATTTTCTTATAAACCTTAATTTACCTCCATATTCCTAGTTCTAGGAATATAGTACACTACTTAATCCTATGTATAAAATAGGGTTCATTGAAAGGATTGAGGACATGAGCAAATAGAGGCTCTTAAATTCCTTTCAAACCCCAAGAAGTAAAAGCATAATCCTGGTGTTAATAATATGATGACCTACCATCCAAGTGCTTTACAAAGATCAAAAGTAGGTAATCAAAGTTTCATCACTGGTAAACAGAGAATATCAGAGAATTTCAAATTTTTGATCTCACATTGTTTTGAACATAGAACATTAGGCCTTTCAAATGAGAAACTTGGCATTGAAGGTCAAAGAGGGCAGAATCATGTGTATTCTTTAAAGGCCCTGTTATGTCATACTTGAGAGATGAATGCAGAACGCTGGCCTCTGGGCAGTTCCTTTACATTTTACTTGGTTAAACTGTCCAAAACTTAGGTTGGATCTCTTATAGGCCAAAGTGGCCTGGGGATACTGAAGCCATTCTTCAGGAAATCTGTTTGCCTCCCATAAAATAATCTGGCTTCCTCTCTACTACATACTTTGTAGTTGAAACCTTTAGTGTTCTGTGGTTCTTGAACAAATATCCCAGGATGCCAGAATGATGGCTCGATTTTATGATTCTCATAATTTTGGAGGAAAATGGCAGAACACTGTTATAATCTCAAGCGGCAGAAAAACTGCCAACCAAACAAATATATCGTGCTTTAAAAAGAGGAATCTATGACAAATGTGTTTATTTTTCATCATTGTATTTATTGTCACTTGATACTTACCTGACAACCCTCGTTTTCTTCTACAGTTATATTTGTTAGCATAAGAAATCCATTTGCACCAGACACATTTATTCATGTCAAATGTATCTTTTCTGTTCATTATTACATTCTTTACATCCTTCCTATATGAGTCTCTCAAGTGAATATGAACACCCAAGACACTAGGCATCTTTTGGAATTTTCATCGTCACAGATTCTCAGGAAAATTGAGAATAAGAGGGACACCGGAATTCAATATTCCATTAGTTTTATCTATGGCTCTGTGATTTATCATAACTTAACTACAACAAGAAACTCCCAACTGATCTCAATCTCATGTTTCCCTGCTGACAGCGGTAAGAATGAGCTGCTTCATGGCCCCCATTGTTATTCCTAGTTTAAGCAGTGCTGCATCTCCCACCTCCCTGTCAGAGCTCCTGGCCACTTATTTCTGCCCCTCTAGGCACTCAGCCTTGTAGAGACTCCACTGATTCAGGGCAAGTAAATGTTCCCAAAAGATGACACTGGTTTGGCCTTGATCTTGAGGCCAGGGTTTTTGTAAAACGAGTATGGAATTCTCCCACAAGTACGAGGATTATCATGTAATTCACCTAATAATTTTTTAGCAGGTTCCAATACCACTTTAGCTTTTCATTCTTGCCATCATACACTGTCATGCTTTTCTATTCCTCTAGTTCTGCATAACAGCCAAACTGATCTATTCACAATCTGAACATTTTTTTGCCTCTATCTTCTTCTGTTTCTTCCTATCTTCCCATCACCCCAAATTATCTTTTTTCTTTTGCCAGACAAGAAGTCCAGTTTAGACTCTACCTCCTTTGTAAAGTCTTTCATCACTCTTTACATTTATTTCCATGTTTTTTATTTATACAATGCAATATAATCTATTAAATAAAACCTATTGAGAACCACAGTTTTGTGGTTCAAAACTTTGAATACATGTAAGAAAACACAAACCCATGCAGTTATTTTTATAAGACCTAAAAAGGGACCCAAAACACGTGCAAACACACTCTTTTTAGGGAATATTTTATGACTCTAGGTTATCTTTATATAAATCAATATCGGTGTCCCTTTCTTCCCTCTAGACTGGTTCCTAATTCAGGACATGTTTCCACCTATCAAAACTAGATCATCTCAGATATATCCTCTGTGATTTGGAGACAGACTGTTATACTCAAGGAAAATCAGCTGTATGTGTAATGAACCTGATAGAACTAAAAGAAGTTGTTAATTTTGAATAGCCTTAACTAAATAATCAGTTCTAGTTTATCACAGTTTGGTTTAATTGTTGATGCACTCCTTCTTGGCTGTCTGCAGCCCAAAGGTGTGGGTTCTCAAGATGGCATTAGTTAGCTATTAAACTGGGTCCTTGCTTCTGCCTACAGTTTCTTGAAATATGATTTGCTGCTACCTTTGTCACTTGGTATTCACTCATCATTTTCAATTTATACAATAATGTAACTCATAGTTTGACTGCTATCTATTTTATATGCTTCTCAGATGCTATGCATAGATTGCAAGATCAACCATGGGAGTGGTTGCAGGAAGGAAATCGTGCAAGTTGCTGATCACACTCTGTGGCAGAAGGCCCAGCTCCTTGCAAATGCCATCTGTGAAAGGAGGGTGTGAGGATAGAATTCTTTTAAGATGCTTATCTAGGTTGAGCATTCAGTGAATCATCACCTCATTCTAATGACTGAAAAATATGCTGGAGAGGATAATGTGCTGAGGGAAGACCAACTATTTTACTATTCTTATTTGGTTCAAGGTATTTTAGATAGAGCTGACATACAAAGAGAGTTACAGTATCAGTTTTACTGTGATGATCAAATGAAATAATGCATGCAAAGCACTTAGTCAAGTGCTTGAAAAAAATTGTTGTTATTATTATCATCCTTATCATTTAAGTCATCCTTTAAGGGATATTCTTGCAAACCTCACTGAGATCGATCTTTTTGTGGAGGGATAAAGGAAGAAAAGAAATACCTCTGAGGGTATAATTTTTAAAAGCCTATCTCGGAAATCCAGTCACATATAATATAATCCCTAGATTGAAAATCGCTTCCTGAGAGAAATCTCTTTCTTCCCAAGCTCAACCAGGTCTCCAACCAGACATGCCAATGAATTTGATACTCTGTCTTTAGTGCACTCTCAAGGTTGCAATCATACCCTTGCAGATGCTTATTTTGTTATTTTCATTTTATTTTTTATTATCTACCTCCTCCAGAAAATTTTAATCTAGAAAAAAAAAATTCACTGTGTGAGTCTGGGTTGTGGTATCCCCATTTCTCGCAACAGAGAAATGCTCAGTAAATGAATATTAAATGCGTGAATAAATGCAGAGAAGCTTGGAGCCACCCGGTTGTTGAACAATCACTTACCCAGAATCAGAAGCTCTGAATTTTAGTCACAGCTTTAACATTAACTATCCATGTCACCTGAAATAAGCCTCTATAAGTCTTCATATTTTAATGGGAGGGTTTGTGCTAAATCAGTGGTTTTTAAGCCTGTTTGTACATCGTAATCCCCAAGAAAGCTTTTAAAAAGCATTTAATTTTAGGCTCCATCCCAACTGATTTATATTCTCCGTGGGCACTGGCACTGGTATGTCCATATTTTAAGCTTCCCAGGTGTTTCTAATGAACATCCAGGTTTGAAAAATCACTGTACTAGATTAATGAAATTTCTTCCAAGTCTAAGTTTTTTTTTGGTTACATTTTTTAAAAGAAGAGCTGCTCCATTAATTTATTTGCGCATCTGGAATGATTTTTTGCACATAGCAAGACCTCAATAAGTGTTTTTTGTTGTTGAACTAGCGGAGAGTTCTACGAAGGTCATGAATACTAAATGCGAGAGATTAATCATTAGTACTAAACGCGACTGGGATGATGTGCTCCTCTCTCATTTTATAGTACCTTCAGGAAAAAAAGCCTTCACAAATAAGATGAAAATAGATTTGGAAACTCTCTAGCAATGACAAGGAACTTGTGGTGCCTGTACTGAAGATAGATATTTCTACATAAAACTAGCAACCACTTCCTGAACTCTTGATACATAAAAGACAGAGTTTTAAGCATGTTTCATGTACTGAGTAATTGAATCCTATTAAATCTTATAATACGTGCTGTTATTTTCCACATATATTTTTTTTTTCAGGCCACACCTTGCAGCATGCAGGATCTTATTTCTCCGACCAGGGACTGAACCTGCACTCCCTGCAGTGGAAGTGCAAAGTCTTAACCACTGGACCTCCAGGGAAGTCCAGGAGGGACCTCTTAAAATGGCTAAAGCTGGGGTAGGCCATAATAAAGAAATGAAAATAATAATGTGAAAGCCACAGCTTTGTTGTTGAAAATGCAGAACCTGAAGGAAATGAGGGACAAAAGGTTAAAAAGCTAGGAAGTAGCGTGTTACTACTACAAAAAGGTTAAGAAGCTAGGAAGTAGCGTGTAGTAGGTTTGAACTCAGTCTTTCTCCAGAAATGGGGCTTATCCACTGTTAATCTAGGGCATTGCAATTTTACAAAGTACTTAAACCTAGCCAGAGCAAAGTGACTGTTCATGCATGAAAATCACTTTTGAAGATAAATATATCAACTTTTGAAAAGATGGCATTTTAACTCAAACAGCTTATTCTTTGTTGTTCAACTGAAATTTCTACTCTTGACATCATGCATTGTAACTACCAAGATATATTAGTTATCTATTGCTGTGTAACAAATTACCCCAAAATGTAGCAACCCAAAATGACATAGATTATCTCATTGTGCCTGGGGGGTCAGGAATACTGGCATAGTTTAGCTGGGTTCTCTGCTTCAGGGCTTATGAGGCTTAAATTAGGGGTTGGTTGAGACTACAGTCCCGAATGAAGGCTCAACTGGGGAAGAATCCTCTTCCATGCTCACTCACACGGTTCTGGGAAAAAGTTCTTCAAAGAATGTTGGCCTGGGTGCATAAATTCCTAACTGACTTGCAGCCGTGGTTCCTCGCCATGTGTCCATCAAGGCAAGTGTGAAAAGAGTCAAGGAGAATGCCAGCAAGGTGAAAGTTCTGGATTTTTATAATTAAATCTTAGAATTGGCATCCTGTTACATTGCTGTATTCTATCTATTAGAAAAGCTTCTAAACTGGACCACAAGTGATGAAGCCAGCACCACAAACGTAATGTCACTCTGTCATACTTTTAAATCAGATTGCCTGAAAGACCTATTCTCAAATAAGTGAAGTTGGTTTTTATAACCCCCCAGTTGTGTGAGGTAGAATATTTGTCTTCTGTTACATCCATGAGAAAGTGAAACTAAATCAATTTCCTAATAAACATATCTGACTAAACAAGCCTGACACTCTTTTCATTAACACACATCAAGAACTTTATAGTCTTTTATATTTTATTGGACCCTGAAATTCCCACAGGAAGCTGTTGTTCTCCCAAATAAAGGAGCAAAGGCACTAGATGATGAAGTTTTATTGTTCCAGATTACTCACACTTTATTTTTGTAAATATGTGCTTTCAGAATTAGGGTAAGCCCTGAGTCAGGTTGGTACTCTCCTTTCAACTCACAGCTCACAATAGAATCATTGTCATCATTCAGGTTGTTTCAGATGCAACAGAGGATAATGACATGACAGGCCAACTTCACAGGGGAGATGCGTCAGTGTTCAGGACACCCTTTTTGGAAGTAACTTCATTTGGTCGAAGTCCAAAAGAGCCATCTATATGCAATATTTTGTAAGAACCTTCAGGTTCTAATCATTTTGTTTCTCATTCGTAGATTTGGGAACATATCCAGGAGAGGGGAGTGCTGGTGTGAGGTGCAAAAGCACCATGCAAAAGGCACTTTGCAAAGGTTACTTCATGTACATTTCACAGAAACCTTATGAGGTAAGAGTAACAAGAGCAAACAAACAATGATGAACAGCACAGTAAATGAAATTTAAAATTCTCTAGAAGGAATTAGTAGCAGAATAACTGAGGCAGAAGAATAGATAAGTGACCTGGAAGATAAAAAAGTGGAAATAGCTACCACGGAGAAGAATAAAGAAAAAGAATGAAAAGACTTGAGGACAGTCTCAGAGAACACTAGCGCAACATTAAACGCACCAACATTCCAATTATATGGGTCCCAGATGAAGGGAAAAAGAAAAGGTCTGAGAAAATATTTGAAGAGATTATAGTTGAAAACTTCCCTAATATGGGAAAGGAAATAGTCAATCAAGCCCAGGAAGCACAGAGAGTCCCATACAGGATAAATCCAAGGAGAAACATGCCAACACTCATATTAATCAAACCATCAAAAAAAATACAAAGAAAAAGTATTAAAAACAACAAGGGAAAAGGAACAAATAACATATAAGGGAATCCTCAGAAGGTTAACAGCTGATCTTTCAGCAAAAACTCTGTGAGACAGAAGGGAGTGTCAGGACATATTTAAAATGATGAAAGGAAAAAACCTACAACAAAGATTACTCTACACAGCAAGGATCTCATTCAGATTCGATGGAGAAATCAAAACCTTTACAGACAAGCAAAAGTTAAGAGAATTCAGCACCACTAAGCCAGCTTTACAACAAATACTAAAGGAACTTCTCTAGGCAGGAAACACAAGAGAAGGAAAAGACCAACAATAACAAACCCTAAACAATTAAGAAAATGGTAATAGGAACATACATATCAATAATTACCTTAAATGTGAATGGATTAAATGCTCCAAACAAAAGGTATAGACTGGCTGAATGTATACAAAAACAAGACCAGTATATATGCTGTCCACAAGAGACCCACTTCAGACCTAGGGACACATACATACTGAAAGTGAGAGGGTGGAAAAAGATATTCCAGGTGAATGGAAATCAAAAGAAAGCTGGAGTAGCAAATCTAATATCAGACAAAATAGACTTTAAAATAAAGACTATTACAGGAGACAAAGAAGGACACTACATAATGATCAAGGGATCAACCCAAGAAGAAGATACAACAATTGTAAATATTTATGCACCCAACATAGGAGCACCTCAATACATAAGGCAAATGCTAGCAGCCATAAAAGGGGAAATTGACAGTAACACAATAATACTAGGGGACTTTAACACCACACTTTCATCAATGGACACATCAACCAAAATGAAAACAAATAAGGAAACACAAGCTTTGAATGACACATTAAACAAGATGGACTTAATTGATATTCATAGGACATTCCATCCAAAAACAACAGAATACATTTTCTTCTCAAGTGCTCATGGAACATTCTCCAGGATAGATCATATCTTGGGTCACAAATCAAGCCTTGGTAAATTTAAGAAAATTGAAATTGTATCAAGTATCTTTTCCAAACACAACACTATGAGACTAGATATCAGTTACAGAAAACAAACTGTAAAAAATACAAACACCTGGAGGCTAAACAATACACTACTAAATAACCAAGAGATCACTGCAGAAATCAAAGAGGAAATCAAAAAATATCTAGAAACAAATGACAATGAAAACATGATGACCCAAAACCTATGGGATGCAGCAAAAGTAGTTTTAAGAGGGAAGTTTATAGCAATAAAATCCTACCTCAAGAAACAGGAAACATCTCAAATAAACAACCTAACCTTACACGTAAAGCAATTAGAGAAAGATGAACAAAAAAAAACCCAAAGTTATTAGAAGGAAAGAAATCATATATATCAGATCAAAAAGAAATGAAAAAGAAATGAAGGAAACAATAGCAAAGATCAGTAAATCTAAAAGCTGGTTCTTTGAGCAGATACACAAAATGGATGAACCATTAGCCAGACTCATCAAGAAAAAAGGGAAAAGATTTAAATCAACAGAATTAGAAATGAAAAACTAGTAACAACTGACACTGCAGAAGTACAAAGGATCATGAGAGATTACTACAAGCAACTATATGCCAATAAAATGGACAACCTGGAAGAAATGGACAAATTCTTAGAAAAGCACAACCTTCTGAGACTGAACCAGGAAGAAAGAGAAAATATAAACAGACCAATCCCAAGCACTGAAATTGAAACTGTGATTAAAAATCTTCCAACAAACAAAAACCCAGGACCAGATGGCTTCACAGGCAAATTCTATCAAACATTTAGAGAAGAGATAACACCTATCCTTCTCAAACTCTTCCAAAATATAGAAGAGGCAGGAACACTCCCAAACTTATTCTATGAGGCCACCATCATCCTGATACCAAAACCAGACAAAATGTCACAAAAAAAGAAAACTACAGGCCAATATCTCTGATGAACATAGATGCAAAAATCCTCAACAAAATACTAGCAAACAGAATCCAACAGCACATTAAATGTATCATACACCATGATCAAGAGGGGTTTATCCCAGGAATGCAAGGCTTCTTCAATATATGCAAATCAATCAATGTGATAAATCATATTTACAAAATGAAGGATAAATACCGTATGATAATCTCAATAGATGCAGAAAAAGCTTTTGACAAAATTCAACACCCATTTATCATAAAAACTCTCCAGAAAGTAGGCATAGAGGGAACCTACCTCAACATAATAAAGGCCATGTATGACAAACCCACAGCCAACATCATTCTCAACGGTGAAAAACTGAAAACATTTCCTGTAAGATCAGGAACAAGACAAGGTTGCCCACGTTCACTGCTATTATTCTACATAGTTTTGGAAGTTTTAGCCACTGCAAACAGAGAAGAAAAAGAAATAAAAGGAATCCAAATCAGAAAAGAAGTAAAATGGTCACTGCTTGCAGATAACATGATACTATACATAGAGAATCCTAAAAATGCTACCAGAAAACTACTAGAGCTAATCAATGAATTTGGTAAAGTATCAGGATGCAAAATTAATGCACAGAAATCTCTTGCATTCCTATATATTAATGATGGAAATCTGAAAGAGAAATTAGG
This sequence comes from Balaenoptera acutorostrata, assembly GCF_949987535.1. Taxonomy (NCBI): domain Eukaryota; kingdom Metazoa; phylum Chordata; class Mammalia; order Artiodactyla; family Balaenopteridae; genus Balaenoptera; species Balaenoptera acutorostrata. Next base: position 137,645,766 of record NC_080067.1, on the reverse strand, counting down.
GAAACACTCCCATTTTCCATTACAACACAAAGAATAAAATACCTAGGAATAAACCTATCTAAGGAGACAAAAGACCTGTATGCAGAAAATTAAAGACACTGATGAAAGGAATTAAAGATGATACAAACAGATGGAGGGATATACCATGTTCCTGGACTGGAAAAATCAACATTGGGAAAGTGACTATACTACCCAAAGCAATCTACAAATTCAATGCAATCCCTATCAAACTACCACGGACATTTTTCACAGAACTAGAACAAAAAATTTCACAATTTGAATGGAAACTCAAAAGACCCCTTAGATCCAAAGCAATCTTGAGCAAGAAAAACTGAGCTGAAGGAAACAGGCTCCCCAGCTTCAGACTACACTACAAAGCTACAGTAATCAAGACAGTATGGTACTGGCACAAAAACAGAAATATAGATCAATGGAACAGGATAGAAAGCCCAGAGATAAACCCCCACACACATGGTCACCTTATCTTTGATAAAGGACGCAAGAATATACAATGGAGAAAGACAGCCTCTTCAATAAGGAGTGCTGGGAAAATTGGATAGCTACTTGTAAAAGAATGAAATTAGAACACTTCCTAACACCATACACAAAAATAAACTCAAAATGGATTAAAGACCTAAATGTAAGGCCAGACAGTATAAAGCTCTTAGAGGAAAACATAAACAGAACACTTTATGACGTTAATCACAACAAGATCCTTTTTGACCCACCTCCTAGAGAAATGGAAATAAAAATAAAAATAAACAAATGAGACCTAATGAAACTTAAAAGCCTTTGCATAGCAAAGGAAACTGTAAACAAGACAAAAAGACAACCCTCAGAATGGGAGAAAATATTTGCAAATGAAAAAACTGACACAGGATTAATCTCCAATATATACAATCAGCTCATGCAGCTCAATATCAAAAGAACAAACAACCCAATCCAAAAATGGGTAGAAGAGCTAAATAGATCTTTCTCCAAAGAAGATATATAGATTGCCAACAAACACATGAAAGGATGCTCAACATCACTAATCATCAGAGAAATGGAAATCAAAATTACAATGAGGTATCACCTCACACTGGTCAGAATGGCCATCATCAAAACATCTACAAACAATAAATGTTGGAGAGGGTGTGCAGAAAAGGGAACCCTCTTGCACTGTTGGTGGGAATGTAAATTGATACAGCCACTATGGAGAACAGTATGGAGGTTCCTTCAAAAACTAAAAATAGAACTAACATACGAGCTGGCAATCCCACTACTGGGCATATACCCTGAGAAAACCATAATTCAAAAAGAGTCATGTACCACAATGTTCATTGCAGCTCTATTTACAATAGCCAGGACATGGGATCAACCTAAGTGTCCATCGACAGATGAATGGATAAAGAAGTTTTGGCACATATATACGATGGAATATTACTCAGCCATAAAAAGAAATGAAATTGAGTTATTTGTAGTGAGGTGGATGGACCTAGGGCCTGTCATACAGAGTGAAGTAAGTCAGAAAGAGAAAATCAAATAGTGTGTGCTAACACATATATGTGGAATCTAAAGAAAAAAAAATGGTTCTGATGAACCTAGGAGTAGGACAGGAATAAAGACATAGACGTACAGAATGGACTTTAGGACATGGGGAGGGGGAAGGGTAAGCTGGGATGAAGTGAGAGAGTAGCATTGACATATATACACTACCAAATGTAAAATAGCTAGCTAGCCAGAAGCAGCCGCATAGCACAGGGAGATCAGGTTGGTGCTTTGTGACCACCTAGAGGGGTGGGATAGGGAGAGTGGGAGAGAGACGCAAGAGAAAGGGGATATGGTATATATGTATACATATAGCTGATTCACTTTGTTACATAGCAGAAACTACCAATATTGTAAAGCAATTATACTCCAATAAAGATGTTAAAAAAATAATAAAATGGAAAAAATAAAAATGCTATCTTAGGAAAAAATAATAATATGAGGGAGCAACACAGTTCTGTCTGATTTTAGGTTCATGGTGAATTTGTCACCACTTGCCACTGTGTGGCTTAAATTCTGACTAGCTCCTGATTATTTGTCCCATCTTTTTGCTGGACTCTGTTTCAATCCCAGCTAACTACAGTGAGATTATTGTCAAAATATGACAGTCTCTCATCTTGTGTTCCATAAATGATTATTGAGATTTTCTATTTCTATTTATATTTGTTCAATCTGGGGATTTCAAACTAGTCAAATAACATTAACCAATACCCAGCATATTTCCTACTGAAGGATGGTCACAGGAATGCTCTAGTACCACAAACCCAAATGCCTTAATGATTGTGTTTACAAAAATTTCAGTATGAAGAAGGGTGGATGATGCTTTCTATGACTACTGCATGAAGGCTTTTCTCATAACTCTTTTCCTGTTTTCAAAAAACTAAGAATTGCATCACATATATGGTTTGTGTATCATGATTTTAAATTACTACCTTAGAAAATCACAATACCGCTTGGGTTAGTGACATCCAACACGACAGGAATCTTCAGTATGGCACATTAATCTTTGTACCTCTCTGGAAAGTACGATGTACAAGGTGTGATAACATGGAACAGCTTCACCCAGAACCCACACCAGGGAAAGACTTGTTGCCCTGGGTACTGAGAGTCCTATTAGCAGACAGTCTTAGCTCTCAGCCCCTTCAGGCAATGCCTCAGCTGCATGAGGCAGCTTTGTTTCAGGTCACACCTTTCCAGAGGTGCCCATATTCCATGACTAATCAAAGTAGGTGGTATAAAGGTCATCCATTCAGTGCAAATGAGGATAAATCTGATGGGCTGTTTCAGTGCCAGAGCTCCCCATGGCATGAGCTGAGGCTGTACATCCTACATTGTAGTTTGACTTCTCCCTCTGTCCAATCTTATTTTCTCCTCCCTCCATTCTAGGTGTTGATCACAAGACCATGCCCTAATAAACAAAACTGTGTCTCAGAGTCTGCTTTCCAGAAAACCCAAATCATAATATCTGTTTCAAATCTTTATCATACTCTTAAGACATCCTCCTTCCTATATGCAACATACCACACAGTTCATTCTTACAGTATGGACTTCCTTCAAAATTCACAAAAAGGAGGAAAATTTACTAAAAGATAATTATCTCAGCTTCTTATGAACTGAGATGCTCACTCCTGCTTGCCTCCTTTTTTTTTTTTCCCTGTCCCAGTGTGGGATTGTCTTTTATTTTCTGTCCAAGCTCTGGATTCCAACATCTCTTGCATTATAGCAACTTTTATCCCTCAAAAATCCAACACTCTTTCCCTCACCCTTTCCCATGTAATTTTAACAAGCCCAGACCTTGAAAAATCAAAACAAAAATAAACACTCCAACGTCTCCTTCTGTAATGCATCATCTCTTTCCCTTTTTGACAACTTTCTTGAAAAAGTAGAGCAGACAGGCTGTTTGCATTTCTTTTCATCTCATTTATTCTTCAACTCACTAGTCTGCTGAAAACTGCTCACTCAGATTTTAATAATAACCTCTTTGTGGCAACTTTTAATGGGTATTTCTTGACCTTATATTATTGACCCTTTGGACCATTCTGTTAACATTGTATCTGGACAGGTTATCATCTATTTTCTTGTGTAACATGATTATATCTGACTCTTCCTTCTCTTTCTCCCTCTTAATTTTCTCATTAAGTATAATTATTTCTCATTATTCTGTACTTGGCCCTCTTCTATCTTATGCATGACCATGGCATCAAATAATACCTGAATTTTGATGATTCTCAAATCAATACATTTCTTTAATTTTCCCTTTCCTTACCTTTCTCCCCCCCTCTCTCTCCTTCTTTCTTTCATTCTTTCTCTATTTCTTTTATCATCATCATCTAAGTGTTATCTCCATCTAGATGGCCTCAAAGTCAATGTGCTTCAAATGTCTTCTTCTAAAAACTTGATCTTCTTCTGTGTTTCTCATCACAGTGAAAGGTAATATTTTTCACCCACATGCCTAATCCATAAACTTTGCAATAAATCCATCCTGCCAAGTCCTGTGTACTTTGCTTAATTAGTCTCTCTTATTTTTTTTTAAATTAATTAATTAATTTATTTTGGGCTGAGTTGAGTCTTCGTTGCTGTGAGTGGGCTTTCTCTAGTTGCGGCGAGCAGGGCCTACTCTTTGTTGTGGTGCACGGGTTTCTCATTGTGGTGGCTTCTCTTGTTGTGGAGCATGGGCTCTAGGCGTGTGGGCTTCAGTAGTTGTGGCATGTGGGCTCAGCAGTTGTGGCACACGGGATTAGTTGCTCCGTGGCATGTGGGATCTTCCCAGACCAGGGCTCAAACCTGTGTGCCCTGCATTGGCAGGTGGATTCTTAAGCACTGAGCCACAAGGGAAGTCCCAGTTAGTCTCTCTTAAACCCATCCACTTTTCTCTATCTCCATTTCCACTATCTGAATTCACGTCCTAATCTTCTTTGGCATGGATTATTGCCATAGTAACCTAAGTAGTCTCCCAGCCTCAAATTCAGCCCCAATAAGTTATTCTCTGCTAACTAAAATAGCACTCAGAATAAAGTGCAAACTCCTTAGCATCGTAAAAAATATTCTTGACCTGGTTTTTAATCTTCCAGTTTCACCTTTAACTTCTCCTTACCATCCTCTATTTTACAGTTTTCTGAATAAACTATAGTTCTATGAACACCATGAATTCCCTTCTTCTGGGTTTTTGTGTATGCTATTCCCTCTGCTGCCATGCTGTATTCCTTCCCATTCCTATCTGGATAACTGCTGCTCATCATTTAAGAGTTAGCTCATGTGTCACCTCTCCTGGGAAAGCATCACAGACTCCCATGTATGGGATGAGTACTGCTTCTATGTGCTGCTGTAGCGTTTGATAGACTGCCAATAACGGTTTGGGTTGACTCGGATCTGCTCTTAGGTATTGCAGTTTTTTCTCTTCAAGAAGTTTCAGGTATGAAGTAGGTTTGAGAACTGTTTTCCAAGCTCCCCCTGGCACACTAGAATAGATTAAATGGCTCATAAACTTAGGTGCATAGCAAGTCAAATTATGCATGGCTATACTAAATAGTCATGTTCCTGTGAAGTTCTATTCCAGTGGATGGACCATCTTAATAAGAAATCAGGGTACAAATTGTTTTGAGGTGATGTAAGTCATCTAGGCTTGTCATATTACAATTATTTGATTATGAAGAAGTTCCTGATTTCACCATCTTCATTAACTTCAGCAAATAATCCTTTTCAATTACCAGTGAATATATCTTCATTATTTTCAAGGATACAGAGTCTTCAGTCATAGGTGTATACATTGCATTTTAAGAGACTATAAGTCTGCTTTCTAGAATGCTGCAGAAGGAAGTTGTTACTTTTGCATGGATATGTACAGCCGAGATGAAACAGAAGATTTTAACATAAAATATATAAGAAATATTATGATTTGAAATACACTTCTAGATTATTTAAAATCTCTTTGTGAACTTTGTTTGAACAATAGAATTCTCCTTTTCCTATCTGTTGCTCAATAGGAATCTAAATAAAAATTCACTTGACCGTATTGAGCACTTTTATGTGCTACTGTACTAAACACTTTACATGTAATAACTTATTTATTTCTCACAATAACTCTATGAGGATGCCATATCATCACCATGTTAACAATGAAGAAATGGAAATTTAGAAAAACCAAGTGGTTTCCCTAAGTCACACAGATAACTAGACAGCAGAGTTGGGACTTAAGGCCAGGTCTGTCTGATTCCAAAGTCCATGCTCTGAAGTAGTTGGCTAAACTGACCAGTGTGTCCTCACAAGATTGTAGTCATTCAGTTTTCCTATCAATAGACCTTGACTTCCTAGCATTGTCACTTTCCAAGACAAATGTTGTGTGCTCCTCTCTCCTAATGTCTTAAGGTCTGTATTTATTTGTGGCCCATGGAACAAGCAGTCCCTAAACTCTCACAGGGTCAGGTGTAAGAGGAGAGACCTCGCCCTTTAGTCCATTTATGGGTTGAATATTTAGATAAACTCTGAATTTGGGACTTGTGAGTGGATCACACTCCCCCAAAAGATGTGTTGAAGTCCTAGCCCACAATACCTGAATATGACCTTATTTGGAACTCGGGCCTTTGCAGATGTAATCAAGTTAAAATAAGCTCATAATCAATTAGGGTGGACACTAATCCAATATAACTGGTGTCCTTATAAGAAGAGACACAGAGACACACAGGGAGAGCATGTGTGACTATGGAAGCAGAGATTGGAGTGCTGTGTCTACAGGCCAAAGAATCCTCAAGGATTGTTGGCCACACCGTGAACTAGCAGAAAGGCATGGAAAAGATTCTCCCCTAGAGTTTTCAAAGAGCATGGGTCTGTGGAGCCCCTTGATTTTGGACTTCTGACCTCCAGGACTGTAGAATAAATTTGTCTTTAAATCTATACAGTCTGTGGTACTTTGCTATGGCAAACCTAGGAAACTAGTAGAGGACTCTTTTCCTTGTCAGAAATCTCTGGCTTTTAAAATCTGGGCATCTTATGTGTCTAATGTGTTTGGAGGTAAGAATGGGAGGAAAATACTTTTTCTCATGAAAAAAGCAAAAGCAAATAAGAAATCAGATTTCATTCTTTCTTCTGAAAAAAGCTATAGGATGCTAAGGGGCTCAATTTCATCACACATATACTCAGCTATTCCTGGGGCACAAATCATCTTCAGCTGCAGTGGAGAAAAATTCAAGTATGGATTAAAAATGATATACCTATAGCATGAGACCTATTGAACTGAATAAACACAAATAGCAAACAATGTTTGCTAGGGAAGATTAAGCATTTTTTAATTGAAAAAGTGAAAATGTAAGCATTGTGAGACATGGGATACAGGAGAAAGGGTTGATATCAGAGTTAAAAATAAATTTGACAAGAGGAGCTGCAATTAGAATGTTGACGTTTGCAGTTCAAGTGCTCAGTTGTTGGAGATGTCAGGGGCATTTGGTCCCTGTGATGGGTGGGACAGAGGCTGACCCCTGGGTGTGTGGTGGCCAGCAGTGGTGGGTTCCTTAGCAATGGAAAGGAGGTAACAATTATAGACTGTGGGTGAAAAGAAGAGGATTTCTTATCATTTGAAATTGAACTGATGCCTCTCTAGGAAATTGTGTGAATGATCAAGGTTTTCAGAAGAAGCTATAAGACTTGTTTTCTCACAGCACAATGGATGACAGCAGCCATATAAATACCCACCCTAACCATACTCACTGACTTATTTCTGGCCTCCAAAGTCCCAAGAATAGCCACACCCTAAGCCTCCATAGCCACAGCATCCATCACCATGGCTCCCAAAGTAGTTCCCATAATAGTTGCAGCATAGAGTCTTGTGAGATGAGGATGGGTAAGGACGTAAATGATGAGTGGCCAAAGTGTGACTTTTACTATATGTAGGAGCTTGATATACTACTAAGAGTGGCTGTGGAAAATTCCAGGACTCCAATTTCTAATTCCATATACTAATTAGGGTCAAAATGTTAGCTAACTGTAGTGCATATAAGTGAAAAAAAGTTAAGATGCTATTGGAATCCTTGTGGCAAAGTTAGAATTCCTTGACCAATTAGAAAAAAAGATAGATATAGAAATCATTGTTTATCCTATAACTCAAAATGAAAAATCTATAGCCTATATAGGAATCTAGAGATTCATATATAAACTGAACATATTCCTTTCCAGGGCTGGAGAATTCAGCTAAACCCAGGAATATGACTGCTATTTCCTTTATATTCAAAGCAGATGCAACCTCTTTACATCAGTAGAAAGATAAGCATTTTCAAATGCAGTTTTTCTCACACTGCTTCTTTTTTTTTTTTTTTTTTTAAATCTTTTTTTTTTTTTAATTTTTATTTATTTATTTATGGCTGTGTTGGGTCTTCGTTTCTGTGCGCGGGCTTTCTCCAGTTGCGGCGAGCGGGGGCCACTCTTCATCGCGGTGCGCGGGCCTCTCACTATCGTGGCCTCTCTTGTTGCGGAGCACAGGCTCCAGACGCACAGGCTCAGTAATTGTGGCTCACGGGCCCAGCTGCTCCGCGGCATATGGGATCCTCCCAGACCAGGGCTCGAACCCGTGTCCCCTGCATTGGCAGGCAGATTCTCAACCACTGCGCCATCGGGGAAGCCCTCACACTGCTTCTTAATACTCTCTCATGACATCAATGAAAGCAATCATCTGAGGATGTATTGTAATGTGCTTCAGCTGAGATGGTTGGATTTCATTTATGTTGAAATACTATCCTTAAAAATAATGATTCCAGCTCCACACAATAGAATTCAGAGATGTTACATCTTAAAAATGTACAGAAAAAAATATGAAGAGAATACAAAATCAAGCATTTCTAAGCTAAGATGTTGGGAATACATATTCTCCGTAAGACGCTTAAAGCTGAAAACAAAGTGATTTAGCCTAAGACTTATCAGAAATACTCAGGGATGAGGGCACATAGAAGCTAGACACACATTTATTTTTGTATTAAGGTCTCTGCAGTCAAAATGCATAGTTGCCAACAACATTGGGCTGTGAAAAATAAGTACTTAATGAATCTATAAGATGACAGGTTGTATCAGAGTTTATGTGCATTTTTCATCATTGCTTACATGGTTCATGGATAAATGTATGAAAAAAAATTTCTCTGGGTAGAAAATATTCAATCATGTAACAAGAAAGTGATAAGAGTTTGTTACTGTTGTCATTATAAAGAACCAATCAGAAAAAGTTGAGGGATAAGAAATGTCTTTTTGAGCATGAATCCTGCTGGGAAGTAGCCTCCCTCCTGGGGAAAACACCACTGTAATCTTCAGAAAGCCTCTCTGGCCACAGCAGTAGAGGGAGGGAAGATTTCCCTGAAGAATCTGTAGCAGGCAATTTTTCAATGCTTTTCTGAACGTAGTGATCACCTTCACATTCCAGCACTGTTCAGAGTCACATGGTCCAAGAAACTAGTAATCAGAGTAATAAAGAGCTCTGGAGATCTTGTGAATCAATGATGTCTGAAAACTAAGAAAGTGCTTGCGAGTGCATTTCTATCATTAATGTGTCGGAAATGATACAAGGCATTGATCAGTTTAATGAGAATTAATGTGAATAAACTTGAAATATAGAACATGGCATTTTGAAGAGACATGAAGAATGATTAAGAGCAGACACTCAAAGAAGAAATGAATCCATAAAAAACCAGCACAGTGACCCTTACCCAAGCTACAACTGGTCTATATGTTCATTAATTTCCCAGAATATAAAGCATGAAGTTAACATGGTTTTGATATGCTTTTCTTTAATGACTAATAATGTCGAGCATCTTTTCACAGGCTTATTAACCATTTGTATATTTTCTTTGAATAGCTATCATTCAGATCTTCTGTCCACTTTTTAATTATAGGGTTTTTTTTTAATAGTTGAGTTGTAAGAGTTCTTAAAATATTCTGATTACAAGTTCCTTTGGGGATATTTGAATTGCAAATATATTCTCCCATCCTATAGTTTGTGTTTTCACTCTCTTGATATTGTCTGTTGAAGCAAAAAACTTTTAATTTTGATGAAATCAAATTTATTTATTTTGTGGCTTGTGCTTTTTGTATGGTATCTGAGAAATGATTGAAAAAATCCAAGGTCATGAAGATTTATGCCTATTTTTCTTCTAAGATATATATGTGTATATATATATATATATATATATATATATATATATATATATATATATATATATACCTTTAGCTCTAACACTTAGATCTTTGATCCATTTTGAGTTAATTCTTGATAAGGTGAGAGATATGAGACAGGGCCCAACCTCATCCTTTTGCATGTGGATACCCATTTGTTTCAGTACATTTTGTTGAAAAGCTTACTATTTCCCAGGGAAGGTCTTGGCACTCTTGTTTAAAGTCAGTTGACATGAATGTAAAGGTTTGTCTTAATTCATGTCAGCATTGAAAGTCTAAAGTCCAAAGTCTTATCTAAATATCATTGAAATCAGATACAGGTGATATGCAAGGTAAGATTCACCTTGAGGCAAATTCTAGCTGTGAACCTGTGAAGCCAAACAAATTATGTGCTTCCAAAACACAGTGGTGGGACAGGCACAGGGTAGGTATTCCTACTCCAAAAGAAAGAAATAAGAAAGAAGTTAGGGGCACAGGCGCCAAGTAAATACAAAACCTAATAGGGCAAACAACATTAAACCTAAGGGCTCAAGAATAATCCTCTTTGGCTCAATGCTCTGCCCTCTGAACTAACTAGTGTACTGGTCCCACATCTGCAGCTCTCCCAGGCTGGAGTCCCTGCACCATGGCTCTGGGTGGCTCTGCCCCCATGGCTCTGGGAGGTGCAACCTCCACTGCAGCTCTTTGTAGGTTCCCTTGATACACTGGGCAGGAGCATTCTGGCCTGACCCACCCTGACCCTTTGCACTATGAGTCTACACAGGTCAGTTTCCAATAACATGTTTCTTGGTTCTGTCTGAGACCTCATCAGAATGGTCTTTACCATCCACATTTCTACCAACATTCTATTCGTGATTATTTAAGTATTATCTAAGAAGACAGAAGCTTTCTCTGCAACTCTCTTCTTTCTGAGCTCTCATCTGAATTGTTTGTAATCATCCATCTACAAAAATGTAGGATTTTCTAGCATGCATATCAAAACTCTTCCAGCTTCTACCCCTTACCCAAATCCAAAGCTGCTTACACATTTTAAGTATTTGTTACAGCAGCACCCTGACTTTTCGGTCTTAGTTTATGTCTTAGTCCATTTAGGATGTTATAACAAAAATATCATAGACTGGTGGTTTGAACAACACACATTTATTTCTCACAGTTCTGGAGGCTGAAAATCCAAGATCAAGATGCCAGCAGCATTAGCAGCTGGTGAGGGCCAGCTTCCCGGTTCATAGATAACCATCTTCTTGCTGTGTCCTCACATGGCAGAATGGGTGAGAGAGCTCTCTGAGGTCACTTTTATATGGGCACTAATCTCATTCATGATGGCTTTACCCATATAACCTAATCACCTGCTAAATTCTCTACCATCACATTGGGGACTGTAATATCAACATTATGAATTTGGGGGACATAAACATTCAGTCCATAGCATTCTGTTTCATATTTTCAATGGGGTTTTCTCTTTGGCTCAACTGCCTGTCTTTTTTAATTTGTCCAGGTATCTGCATCCATATCTATCTATTCGACTGGTTACTTCTTCTGGGGAGACATTTCTTTCTTCACAGGCTAATTTGGATAACTGTGTTTCTTACAGATTCCTATGAAGTTTTTTTCTTTATTATTTTTTTCTTCATTCCCTTAATGTCCTGATAACTCACTTGTTTTTATAGATAGGATGGGTTCTCAATAAGTGTGTCCCAGAACACTATGCACTGCATATCCATCCCAGACAGGTTGACTAATTTTAATTTATAGAAAACCTTTACTATGACCTTAACTGAGGATATGTCTTTATCTTGTCATATCTATTAGATGAACTATTGATTTGTCAGATGTGCTGCAAACAAAAAAATAGTGAATACTAATGAGCTAGAACGTTCTTAATGCCCTTACATGTGAAGTGACATTCTAATAATCTTTAAAGAGCCCAGTCCCTGTAAAGTCTACCATGACATCTCAAGAAAAGTTGATTTTTTAAAATTGGTTCCCACTGTGCACATCACTCTTTTGCCACCTAACACACATTTGCAATCAACTGTTTATAAATATGCTTCTGGGGGGCAGAAGGCAGGATCATGTCCTATTCATATTTCTGATCTATATCCTAGTACTAGGTCAGACATGGTGTAAAAATATATTTAAGAAAATGAATGAATTAAGTAACTACAATTTTATAATATTAAAAGGCAACAATAACACAGAATATTCACATACACTTAAAATCTCAGAAACAATAAATTATGATTGCCCCAAAAGTGATTTATTATGTTTTTGGTCAACTATATGCAAATTAAAATCACTTTTTATAGTTTATTATACATTTTTCAATTTTATCTAGATGATATAATGATGGTAGACTATAAGAGAATTGAGTTCTATTACTTGTTGACATAAAGTTTGATTAAGTAGAAGCGGAACAAACTGCTTCTCAGAGTTTTTGAAAACCAAGTGGCTGATATTCAATCTCAGTTCAGCAGGACATTCATATTTCATTGCCTAAAACCAGATGCATTATATATAGTACCAGACCTCACCACAAACAACTGACCTCATCACCTTTCCTCCTCATATGGCTAATATCTTGAAATCTCAAAATTATTTATGGCCACTTTCTGTTTGCTATTCCCACTCCCTCTCACACCTGAGTCCTGTTAATTTATCATCTATGTCTTTCCATTCTTCTTGTGATGCATGTTCTCACAGCCTCTGCTTCAACAAAAACATAATGAGCTCTTAAAGCAGTCCCTTAATTATTCTTCAACTTTGCATTTCCTTATTCCTTGATGCATTCCACAAACCCTTAAACTATTTAATCTTTCTAAGAGGATCTCACCAAACCAACCAACCAACCAACCAACCAACCAACCAACCAACAAATCTTACTGCTTTTATCATTGTCTTGCTCAAAAATTCCGTTATGCTTCATCTAACCCCTTTTTATGTTTGACAGTATAATATTCAGTAATAGGGCCTTCAATAATGACACTCCAACCTATGTTTACCAATTTAGCTCTCATTAACTCTTTTTCTCAAATTCTCAGTAAAAGTTTTATGGTCTTGAGTCAGGTCTTGCACAGTCTCACCCGTGGGTCGTTGCTCATTTTATTTGTCTCATTCATGAATGTTCTCTGCTCTCGGTATCAGTTTTATAAACCTTTTATTAAACAACATTTAATCAGCAGAAAAATAAGAGTATTAACCTTTTTATTTACCCCCTAATTTTAACACTCTGTAACATTTTGATATACCAATCATCATTTTTGATGAAATATTTTAAAATAAATCACAGATATTTCATAATTCAAAAAGTTTCAATATGCATGTCTAAAAACAGAGTATTTTCTTACATTATCAGAATAGCATTATCACACCTAACACTATTATTATTTTTTATCAACTAATGCAGTAATCAAATTTTCCTGATTATTTAAAACAGGTGTTTTAGTTGTTGTTGTTTATTTAAAATCAGATAAGTTCCACACATTGAATTTATCTATTATGTGTTTTTCTTCTCTTTGAATGCAGAATAGCTCTTTTTTTTATACGATTGAATTGTTGTAAAAATTGTAGGTTAGACCTTATGTCTTGGTTTGACCCAGGTTTAATGCTTTGGAGAGAATACTTCATGGGTGATGTGGTGTCTTCAGTGTGCCCATATTGCCCAGTTGTTATAAAATTCTTTTCATCTAAATATTTCTCCTCCCTCCGGTTCTCTTCCTGGTCCTTCCACACCTTCTATGAAGCATCACACTCCTCACTAGAGTTCATTGATTTCCTCCTCCTCTGATTATCTGTGACATTTATGGTCTTTAAAACATTACAGTATTTCACACATATTTATGTTATGTACCATTTTAAGTACATTTTCTATTTTGTGTTAAATTGGTCTGTTCAAATAGGTTGCAGGTCACTATGAGTCAATTCCCACATATTGTGTTTTTCCCTATGTCAATGAGAATATTGTAGGTTTTCACTTATAGGTTTTATGATTTTATAGCTGTTTCCACAGTTACTTATTCATGTCTTTTTCACTTTTTTAATTAAGTATAGTTGATTTACAATATAATATTAGTTTCAGGTTACAACATAATGATTCAATATTTTTGTAGATTATACTCAATTTAAAGTTATTATAAAATATTGGTTATATTCGCTGACCTATAATATATCTTTGTAGCTTATTTGTTTTGTATACATAGTGGTTTGTACCTCTTAATTCCATACCCTATCCTGTCCCTCCCCTTATCCCTCTTCCCACTGGTAACTACTAGTTTGTTCTCTGTATTTGTGAGTCTGTTTCTGTTTTGTTATATTTATTCATTTGTTTTATTTTGTAGATTCCACATGTAAGTGATAACAGTGTTTGCCTTTTGTGGTCTGACTTATTCCACTAAGTGTTCATGGATTGGAAGAATTAATATCGTTAAAATATCCATACTATGCAAAGTAATCTACACATTTAATGCAATCCTGATCAAAATATCCATATGATTTTTCCCAGAATTAGAACAAATAATCCTAAAATTTATATGGGTTCACAAAAGACCCAGAACAGGCAAAGCAATCTTGAGAAAAAATAACAAAGCTGAAGGTATCACACTCTCTGACTTCAGTCTATACTACAGAGCTACAGTAATCAAAGCAACATGATAGCAGCACAAAAACAGGCTCATTATCAATGGAACAGAATAGAAAGCTCCAAAATAAACCCACACACTTATGGTCAGTTAATCTACAACAAAGGAGGAAGACTATACAATGAGGAAAAGAGAGTCTCTTCAACAAGTGGGGCTGGGAAAACTGGACAACTACATATAAAAGAATGAAATTAGATCACTCTCTAACTCCATACATTAAAATAAGCTCAAAATGTAAGCTTACCTAAATGTAAGACCTGAAACCATACAACTCCTAGAGGAAAACACAGGCAGAACATTCTTTGCCATAAATCCTAGCAATATTTTTTTGGATCTGTCTCCTAAGGTAAAAGAAATAAAAGCAAAAGTAAACAAATGGGACCTAATTAAACATAAAAGTTTTTGCACAGCAAAGGAAACCATTGACAAAATCAAGAGACAACCTACTGAATGGGAGAAAATATTTGCAAATGAAATGACAGATAAGGGGTTAATACCAAAAATATATAAACAACTCCTACAACTCAATAAAAAAAAAAAAAAAGATTAAACAATGTGAAGGAGACCTGAATAGACATTTTTTCCAAAAAAAGCATACAGATTGCTAACAGATACATGAAAAGATGCTCAGCATTCCTAATCCTCAGAGAACTGCAAATCAAAATCACAATGAGATATCACCTCACACCATTCAGAATGGCTATCATCAAAAAGACCACAAATTTCTAAGGTTGGTGAGAATGTGGAGAAAAGGGAACACTCATACACTGTCAGTGGGAATGTAAATTGGTGCAGCCAGTATGAATAACAGTGTGGAGGTGCCTCAAAAAACTAAAAATAGAACTACCATATGATCCAGAAATTCCACTCTTGGGTATATATCCAAAGAAAACAAAAACATGAATTCTTTTTCTTTTTTTTAAGGAAAAACTTAAATATAAAAGTATTCTTTGTTTATGCCACCTGCATTAATAGGAACCAAACATGGGAAGAATAAAGGCAGCAGGCAGCAATGGGGATAATTGTAGGTACAAAGACCATGCATGCAGGTCATATAAGTACTGAGACCATGCAATGTAGACCATACTCAATGGATATTTGTCCCTCAAATGAATGAGTGCTTGATTTTCTCACACTGTGAGAAATATTGCTATCTTATGTCAAGAATGTTTTCTAAATTGAGTAAATATTACTGATTATGATAGCAGCCAGGAGTCTCTTTAAGTAGTCCTCTCCAACAATATTCTACAATAGAAATATTCTACAAAGAGTTATCTGTAAAGACTTCACAGCAAAGCACCTAGCTGCACTAGAAGCAGATGCAGTTTTCAATAACTGTTGAGGTGGTGCATCTCCTTCCTCTCCCTATCCAAGCAATACCATGGAAGGATGAAGGTAGCTGAAGTTCCCTGGGGGTTTATTTCTCCCACTTGCTGTCCAGAGCTTTCTCCTGTATTCTTCTTCTTTCTCTATAAGATTTATAGGAAAAAATAATAAAGCATGTATAACTGTGGTCGTTAGGGCCCCAGAATATGAAACTGTTTTAGTCAGTAAAGAAAACTGCCATTGCACCTGACTAATAATAGCAGACAGCTCCTCAGAGGACTTTACACTGCATCACATTCAACCTATTTTGTTTCTGGGTAGCTGCATATAATTCAAATTATTGTGTTATGTGTCCTAAAATAATCTTGGGTCTCATTATATACCATTGTGGCACGGTGGATCTAGGTGTTTATAAAGACAAGAAATCTTTCCTGGGATTAAAACCTAGCATGTTTTTTTAAAACATTTATGCTTACAGTGTCATTACATTTCATATTATCTCATTTGTTTAGATTTTATGACTATTATGTGCTGACAGTTATTTGGAGAGCTGTGAACAAGTAGTCCTTTCTCTTCAGGACATGTAACCAAGCTAAATAAATTAAAAATAGAATGCCAACTCTTTGTAAAGACATGTTAAAATCTTCTACAGTAAACACTAACAAATCAAATGCAAATCAAGCAAAAGTTAAATAAAGCCAACTCTCTAAAGCTTCTAATTCTATGGATCCATGATTTGGTTTTCTATTATCTAAAGCATCCTTTCAGTTTTCAAATGTTTTCTTCATTTGATGTTATCTTTATTCACAAGTCAACAGATTCCTGTAATAATGAGTGAAGAAATGCAAATATGTATAAGATCAAGTTAATGATCTCTGATCTTACTGCATACACATATTACCCCCTTCAGAGGACCTTCAATTACTCTCTCTTCCCTCATACATACATAAGCAGTGTTGTCTCTACCTATAGTTATGCACACATGGAGCTTGGAAGTTTGTGGTTTCAAACAGAAAGGAATCATATTATACATATTGAGCTCTTGCCTTTTATACTGTCATTTATTATGGATACACTGTTAGTCCATAGATGTAATCTCTTTGCCTATTATATGTCACACACATAAATTTTAGCATAAAAATAATATAGTCTTCATTTTGAGATTTTTTTCAGTACAGTTTCTATCTTTATTCTTTACCTTTTGGTTAACCCCTTACCATCTTCTATCCTCACCCATTCACCCAATACTATACATCAGCTCCCTACCCCTATCTCAACCAGATAACCTTATGCTAAATTATCTAGTATATTTCTCTTTCTCTCTCTCCCTCTTTTTCTCTTTCAATATATGTATTCAATATACATATTCAATATATAAACATACACATTTATGTACTTCTATATATGTATTGATATAGATACATATATAGATAAATACTTCATTCAATGTTTTAATTAAGTTATGGGCTATTATTCTTTTTAGAGCTACAGATCTGCTTATCTTGCTGCAGTGCCCTTTGGTCCATATAGGGAATTGGAGTAAAATCTCTCTGTTCAGGAGCCAAACATGACTTAATTCCACAAGTATTTAGGATTTTAAGGCTGTTAAGAGGGACTGGAAAGAATTCAATGTTCTGGTCATTATTCATTTCTTTCAATCTACTAGTTAAGGTCTAACTAACTTTTGCCATTGTCTTCAGCCATCGGGTCAGAAATTGTGCTCCATGCTGTCATGTATTTTGTCATTTCTTTCACAGACCTTTTTCAACCTGTCATCACTATCACAGCCCTAGTGAAAATACCCCTTCTGACATCTGATGGTGCTATATTTTCACACTATCAGAAAATTTTAACGTTCTGCCACAATCTACTCTCTTTGGCTTATAGATTCTGCAAGACAGCTCAATTATAAGGACATTTTTGCCCACTTCCATGCAAAGCCAACCAGGTCAGGCTTTTGTACCTCTGAGATAAATAAGCAAATAATGAAATAATATAGAATAGCATTTGAGGTCAATGTGTAGATCTAGAGAACAATGATTTTCAAGTTTACTCACCTGGTTTTGTTAGGATGGTGAGCCTCTTAGATTTGATAGACTATCACTTACTGAGATGGGCAATCTAGAAAAGTTAAAAAGATTTTCCATGAATTGCCTCTGAGCAGAACATATAAGAGATTATTCAGCAGATTACTTAAGTAGGTGATTTACAATGAACTGTTAAAGTGCACTCTACAAAGAGTAAAACATAGCTGCTAATAGTTTCCAAGTGTTACTCCTTAGAGCTTCATCAAGAAGAAAAAAAAAATAAGCTCCTGTTCATAAATCCTGGTGATTTTCCGGTTCATCTTGTTCAAACAGCCAGATCTGCAGCCATTAACCTTGACTAGAACATGGGAATCACATTTAAAATGGCTATTTCTCAGATTGGTTCAAGATGGCAGAGTAGGAGGACATGAGCTCACTCCCTCTTGTGAGAGCACTGGAATCACAACTAACTGCTGAACAATCATAGATAGGAGGACACTGAAACTAACTAAAAAAGATGCCCCACATCCAAGGACAGGGGAGAAGGCGCAATGAGATGGTAGGAGGGGCACAATCACAATAAAATCAAATACCATGGCCCCTGGGTGGTTGACTCACAAAATGCAAAACAGTTATACCACAGAGGTCCACCCACTGGAGTGAAGGTTCTGAGCCCTACATCAGGCTTCCCAACCTGGGGGTCCGGCAACAGGAGGAGAAATTCCTAGAGCATCAGACTTTGAAGGCTGGCGGGATTAGATTGCAGGACTTCGACAAGACTGGGGGAAACAGAGACTCCACTCTTGCAGGGCACACACAAAGTAGTGTGCACATCAGGACCCAGGGAGAGAGTAGTGACCCGATGGGAGACTGAACTGGACCTACCTGCTAGTGTTGGAGGGTCTTCTTCAGAGGCTGAGGGGATGGCTGTGGCTCATCACAGGCACAAGGACACTGGCAGCAGAAGCTCTGGGAAGTACTCCTTGGCGTGAACCCTCCCAGAGTCTGCCATTAGCCCCACCAAAGAGCTGGGTAGGCACCAGTGCTGGGTCACCTCAGGCCAAGCAACCAACAAGGAGGGAACCCAGCCCCACCTATCAGCAGACAAATGGATTAAAGTTTTACTGAGCTCTGCCCACCAGAGCAACACCCAGCTCTACCCACCATCAGTCCCTCCCATCAGGAAGCTGCACAACCCTCTTAGATAGCCTCATCCACCAGAGCAGACAGCAGAAGCAAGAAGAACTACAATTCTGCAGCCTGTGGAACGAAAACCACATTCACAGATAGATAGACAAAATGAAAAGGCAGAGGACTATGCACCAGATGAAGGAACAAGATAAAACCCCAGAAAAACAACTAAATGAAGTGGAGATAGGCAACCTTCTGGAAAAAGAATTCAAAATAATGGTAGTGAAGGTGATCCAAGACCTCGGAAACAGAATGGAGGCAAAGATCAAGAAGATGCAAGAAATGTTTAACAAAGACATAGAAGAATTAAAGAACAAACAAACAGAGATGAACAATACAATACTGAAATGAAAAATACACTAGAAGGAATCAAGAGCAGAATAACTGAGGCAGAAGAATGAATAAGTGACCTGGAAGACAGACTGGTAGAATTCACTGCCATGGAACAGAATAAAGAGAAAAGAATGAAAAGAGATGAAGACAGCCTAAGAGACCTCTGGCACAACATTAAACACACCAACATTCACATTATAGCAGTCCCAGAAGAAGAAGAGAGAGAAAGGACCCGAGAAAATATTTGAAGGGATTATAGTCGAAAAATTCCCTAACATAGGAAAGGAAATAACCACCCAAGTCGAGGAAGTGTAAACCCAAGGAGAAACACACTGAGACATATAGTAATCAAACTGACACACAGTAATCAAATTGACAAAAATTAAAGACAATGAATAATTATTAAAATCAACAAGGGAAAAACAACAAATTACATACAAGGGAACTCCCATAAGGTTAACAGCTGATTTCTCAACAGAAACTCTACAAGCCAGAAGGGAGTGGCACGATATCTTTAAAGTGATGAAAGGGAAGAACTTACAACCAAGATTACTCTACCCTGCAAGGATCTCATTCAGATTTGATGGAGAAATCAAAAGCTTTACAGACAAGCGAAAGCTAAGAGAATTCAACACCACCAAACTAGCTTTACAACAAATGCTAAAGGAAATCTCTAAATGGGAAACACAAGAGAAGAAAAGGACCTACAAAAACAAATCCAAAACAATTAAGAAAATGGTAATAGGAACATACATATCAATAATTACCTTAAATGTAAATGGATTAAATGTTCCAACCAAAAGACGCAGGCTCACTGAATGGATACAAAAACAAGACCCATATATACGCTGTCTACAAGAGACCCACTTCAGACTGAGGGGCACATACAGACTGAAAGTGAGGGGATGGAACAAGATATTCCATACAAATGGAAATCAAAAGAAAGCCTGAGTAGCAATACTCATAAAAGATAAAATAGACTTTAAAATAAATAATGTTACAAGAGACAGGAAAGGACACTACATAATGATGAAGGGATCAATCCAAGAAGAAGATATAACAATTATAAATATATATGCACCCAATATAGGAGCACCTCAATACATAAAGCAAATGCTAACAGCTATAAAAGAGGAAATTGACAGTAACACAATAATAGTGGGAGACAGTAACACCACACATCCACCAATGAACAGATTATCCAGACAGAAAATTAATAAGGAAACACAAGATTTAAATGACACAATAGACCAGGTAGATTTAATTGATATTTACAGGTTATTCCATCCGAACACAGCAGATTACACTTTCTTCTCAAGTGCACACGGAACATTCTCCAGGATAAATCACATCTTGGGTCACAAATCAAGCCGCAGTAAATTGAAGAAAATTGATATCATATCAAGCATCTTTTCTGACCACAATGCTGCGAGATTAGAATTCAACTACAGGAAAAAATGTAAAAAACACAAACACTTGGAAGCTAAACAATATGTTACTAAATATCCAAGAGGTCACAGAAGAAATCAAAGAGGAAATCAAAAAATACCTAGAGACAAATGACAATGAAAACACAATGATCCAAAACCTATGGGACTCAGCAAAAGCAGTTCTAAGAGGGAAGTTTATAGCAATACAATCCTACCTCAAGAAACAAGAAAAATCTCAAATAAACAATCTAACCTTACACCTAAAGGAACTAGAGGAAGAACAAACAAAACCCAAAGTTAATAGGAAAGAAATCATGAACATCAGAGCAGAAATAAATGATATAGAAACAAAGAAAACAATAGCAAAGATCAGTAAATCTAAAAGCTGCTTCTTTGAGAAGATAAACAAAATTGATAAACCTTTAGCCAGATTCATCAAGAAAACGAGGGAGAGGACTCAAATCAATAAAATTAGAAATGAAAACGGAGAAGTTACAATGGACACTGCAGAAATACAAAGCATAAGAGCCTGCTACAAGCAACTCTATGCCAATAAAATGGACAACCTGGAAGAAATGGACACATTTTTAGAAAGGTATAACCTTCCAAGACTGAGCCAGGTAGAAATAGAAAATATGAACAGACCAATCACAAGTAATGAAATTGAAACTGTGATTAAAAATCTTACAAGAAACAAAAGTCCAGGACCAGATGGCTTCACAGGTGGTTTCTATCAAATATTTAGGGAAGAGCTAACACCCATTCTTCACAAACTCTTCCAAAAACTTGCAGAGGAAGGAACACTCCCAAACTCATTCTATGAAGCCACCATCACCATGATACCAAAACCAGACAAAGATGTCACAAAAAAAGAAAACTACAGGGCAATATCACTGATGAATATAGATGCAGAAATCCTCAACAAAATACTAGCAAACAGAATCCAACAGCACATTAAAAGGATCATACACCATGATCAAGTGGGATTTATCCCAGTGATGCAAGGATTCTTCAATATATGCAAATCCATCAGTGTGAAACACCATATTAACAAATTGAAGAATAAAATGGCTGTTTGTTTGGTTATCATGAGGATGGAGTTTGGGGTCAATTCCCCAGACATCGGGAGCTGAAGAGACTCTAAGTAATCGCTAAAGCCTCTGTTATTTTACAGTAATTGCCTTTATGATGTTCTGTTATGCCTCTCTTGATTGTAACTTCTGTAACATGCCAATCTCATTGACTATTTGCCAGCATCTAGCTTAGTTTCAAAATTTGTTATTACTCTAGAAATACTTGGTGAAAGAATAAATGCTTGAATGAAAGTGCAATTGTTGACAGTTCCCTCCTAGAAAGTTTATATGTCCTTGATTCCGCTGATACAACTCTCTTCTGATTCACCTTTTATCTTTTTCCTGCTCCTTACCTGAATTGCAATCTCTTTTTCTTCTGCTCACTTCTAAATATTGGAATACTGTATTTGTGAAGCTATTACACCTTTATCCAATTATTTGAAATGTCAAACCCAGTTCTCTCTTGAGTTCTAGATTTTTATAAGAACCTGCCACTATATAACTTTACTTAAATTTATCTGAACTCTAACAAATTTTCAGATCTCTACCCTGATCATCCTCCTAATGCCCCCCCATCTCATATCACATCTGCTATTAGCGTCACAATCCATCAATTGCTGGATCTCCAGTCTGAAAGTTCATGTGTGCTCCTTTTTTTCTTTATTACTCTTCACCCCCATATCATGTAAATAAGCCTTTTAATTTCTGTCACTTAAATATATATTTGATCTGGGTCCTCTTGAAAATCTTAGTTGCTGCTTTCTTACATTAAGACCTCACATCGACTACTTGAATAGCCTCTTGATGGTCTATTGGTCAGTGGTCACAGTCCTTGGCGAACTTCCTTTCAATTAGCTGCCATAATGATTTTTATAAAACATAAATTTCTAAGGAAAACATTACAACTTTTTAAAACAGTATCTAGTGCACCCATAGCAAGATATATATGATCTTGATGTTCTGGTTTCTCTTAATTGCCTGGGGCCTCATTTTAGCCACTTGCTTTGCTCTGTGTACTTTCTAGGTGTGACACCAACTTATAAATCTGTAATGCAATATTTTCCCAATGCCTGTGCATATTCTATTCCTCCTGCTTGGCATACACTTTGCCTCTCTATTATATTTCTCCTCCATCAAGAATTAATTTAAATGTAACCTTTAGGGAGAACATATTTGGTCCGACCTTTTGCTCTAGCATCTCTCTTTTTTGAAACCAGACATGAGCCTTCCCCTCTCTGTTTCCACTTGACCATTACATCATCTATCATGTTTGTTTACATATTTGTTTTCCAAATTAACATATCTTTTCATATTTGTAACACTTAAGACTTAACAGGGAGACTTATGGAACAATTATTCATTAAACATTTTTGAACACATGTATAAGTAATACATTTTAAAAAAGAGAAACAAATAACAACATTGGCCAAGCCAGAGTAATGAAAAATGGACCTAGAGTTGCCTACTCATGAAACATGCCGAAATTGTAATTTATCTGGTATATTATCATGAAAAAAACATTAACTGAAAGAGAAAAATGTAGTCAATCGAAGACACTGATGTGGATGTATTGTCAATTTAATAATCTATTCTGATTGCCTAGGATTAGTTTGGATTATTAACAGTTAAAACTGAGTATAACAGGTACAATGAAAAGATTCTGTAGAACAGAATTGCCATCTCACAAGGGAATGGACTCAGTAGCAGACAGTATTCAGTTGGTGCCAGGGGACAAGTGTCAGCTGTGACAATATTGGTGTCAGCAGTCAAGTTCATACCTATTACAGCCACATCTGTAACCACATCCCAAGATTCTAAAGGCACCAAAGCACGGACATAACCATATCCACAGCTGTAGCCATAGCCCAGTCCTCTATAGTATCTGCCTTAGTAGTAGCATACTGTGTCAGAATTTAAGTTTTTAGTCTATGAGCAAAGAGTAAATTTTAGTGAATGAGAACATTAAATGCTAAGAGTCTTTTTGCAGTCTAAGTGTAGGTATGGCAAACCACAGACACTTCTGACATCCTCATATAGACCAACTTGTATTTAAAAATCTCATTAATCACGTTTGTTTAGACAAAAAAGACCCCACATACTCATTGAAGTGGAGATTATTTGCTCGGTATGTTAGGATCTTCCCAAACAGTCGATGTTCTTTAAATAAAAAACTAAAATGCTGAGTTCACTGACCTTGCTGACACTGATGCTGAATTTAACCTTTGTAACCATGCTGCATGACATCACATGGAGGAGGCAAATGCCTTCTTCCTCCAGTGATTTTGCTAATAATACCCTTCATATCATGCACAGATTTAAAACCTAATCAACACAGCTGTGATGTTATCTATATAAATCTTAGGAGCAAACAGTATTTTTTTCTGTACGACCTACCATCATTCCAATCACATTTTACTCTGTGGGATTTGTATTGCTGTGTTCTCTTGACAATAATGCCACTTTGTTGCCGTGAATTTTTTTTTTTTTTTTTTTGGTTGAAAAAGTTGTATAGTTGATTATCTATACCTGCACCAGACTGTACACACTTCTTCACATACAGGAAGAACATTGACCATCTTACTTGTTTCCAAGTTCATAGGAACATAGAGTAGAACTTTTTGAGGCTGAAATTTGATAGAGTACATGAGTATTTATTTTTCTTAAGGATAGTGGCTCTGTATGTACCATGTCCCTAAACATAGACTTAAGTTTTAAGAGGCAGACTAAATTTGGATGTTATCATTTCTCAGGAGGATTGAAAACAATTGGGGATTTTCTTTCACTGCTGCTCTCTAGGGCCATGCCTGATTTGGGCTACTGTAGTGCAGCCACCTACTTTTAAGTGTATCATCAGATTGGCAGAACCATCTGTAAGCCAGGACTATTTTTTCTTCTTTCAACTGGAAAATCAGAATAAATCCATCAGTGGGTGTTGAGAAAAAGGAGACACTCAGCAGAGTAGAAGCCGTGAGACTCAAGCCACTTTCTTCTATAATTTATTTGTGCTTTCTGGACTTCCTCAAGCCCAGTCTCATATACAGCACTTTCACCTGATGATGGAAGATTGCTGTGTATACTCAAATTTGTGGCTCAGAGAGCCAAACAATATCTAGTTCATAGTGGGCAGTTCAAGTCACATGGTAACTTGGTGGCCTATGGACAAGAACTGAAAAATCTAAAAAAAAAAATCCAACTCATGGAAACAGAGAATAGATTGGCGGTTGCCAGACATGGGAGGAGGCTGGTGTGGGGGAAATGGGTGAAGGTGGTCAAAAGGTACAATCTTCCAGTTATAATATAAATAAGTTCTGGGGATGTAATGTACAACATGGTGACCTTAGTGAACTGTATTGTATATTTGAAAAGTTACTAATAGAGTGGATCTTAAAAGAAGTATCTACTTCTCATCACAAGAAAAAAATTGTAATTTTGTGAGGTGATGGTTGTTAACTAGTGGTAATCATTTGGCAGTATATACATATATCAAATCATGACGTTGTGCACCTTAAACTCATAAAATGTTACATATCAATTGTATCTCAATACAACTGGAAAAAAACAAATGTAAAAGAAAAAAAGAACTCAGTTATGAGCTGTTTCTTCAAAAGATAATATAAATCTGCAAAGGAGAGCATAGATTTTCTCCAAAATCGTGAAAGCCTGTGCTATGATTCACCTCTACAGATCTGTGAAGACCTCAAAACATCATCCTCATCTTCTGTGGACACTTTAAGCAGCACTGAATCCACTGCTCCATACAGAGAAGTAACAGAGCAGCCTGTGACCACTTTGGAGCTTCCTCTTGCTCTTAATTCACTCTAAGCTTGTAGCCACTTTATTGGCTACAATGGATAAATGGATAACAGGTGGCACATCCAGATGAGGATTACATTATCATGAAACTACAAAGAGGCCCCTGAGTATTGTGTTTCTTACTTAGTGATAGGAGGAGCCAAAAGTAATGACGTGTCCCTTCATCCAGATCAGTGGACCCCTAGAAATTTCGTTGAGGTGGCAGGTCCTTGAAATTTTGTAGGACTTATTCCCCATCCTCTGTCACTCATGAGTTTTACCAAGATGTTCAGGGTAGTTGCTAGTTCCTACTCACTGGGTCTTATCACCATCATATTATAAACATGGTGGACTAATGTGATAACCGCTAGAATGCAAAGTCATGGTCTCTGTAGACTAAGTTGTGCCTGGGGTTTGAAGAGTTAGCATAATTCTGAGGTAGGGCAGCATTGCTGCTCCTGCCAGCTGAAAGCAAATGGTGTTCTCCACTTACAGGGGTAAAGTCAAAAGCCTCTGCAAGATCAAAATTCATGAGAAAGTATGATGGAAATGCAATATCAAAGTGAAAGCATCTATTAAAAATATAACATTTGAGGTATTTTGAGATAATTTTGACCAAAACAAATGTCAAATCTGAACAATGTTTTCCCTCGTAGCCTAAGATGAGTTTACTCTGCATTAAAGATATAATAGAATTTCTAAGTCACCCCTGGTAGTAGCAGGATGAGTCCAATAAGCTGAGTGGTTCTACAAGTTTCTCAGTAGAACCCATAAGACCGGTATCTGCTACAGCAAGATGGATAGTAGCAACCACATCCATACCTGCCATAGCCATAGCTATAGCCAGTGCCTAGACCACCATAATAGCCCAGGTCACCATAATAGTTTCTGTAATAGTACATGGTGTTAGGAGTGGAAAGTTCACTTGAGAGGTAGGAATTATTCTTCTCAGTCTAAATGTCATCATCTGCCCAGGGCCTTTTATACACTGTTAGTGGTGGGTAGGACAAACCAGGCATTGTTGACTTCGTAATTTAGAATAACTTCCACTAGAAAAATTTACTAAATCTTTTGTTTACATAGGAAAAGAGTTCCTCAGATATAAGATCATTTTGCTATTATTTCAAGTGTCCCATAATTAAATCATGTAATTTAATAAAAGACATTTTAATTTTATTTTGAAAAACAATTACTCTGCATGTGATTAATTTAAGGTCAATTATCAGTTTATCATTCTCTCTCCACTCCCAAGTAATAATAGGTCTGGAAGCCCAGGGGCTACATTTCCCAAGATGCACTGCAAAATAAGATTCTGCATGAAATGCCACCAGTGAGAGACTTGAATGAGATTTAGGAGACATTAGAAAACATTAGAGATCCTCTTGAATCTTTTGATTCACTAGACAAAGTGAGGACCCTCATTACCAAGCATATTTTGCTTTTATGTCAGAATGACCTTAATCAAATCATATGCTTTTAGAGATTGTTTCCCCTTTTTTTTATTGCCCTTGCTTACCCATATGTATTTATTTGAAATGACATGTTCTGGCTACTTGGTGTGACATAAAGCATATAGTCCTTTCTCCAAGTTTTGGTTTGTTGACTTATTTTCTAAAAATAACTTATTTTCTTAAAAGGCAGTCGAAGAATTTAGAGTCTACATACGTGGATTTGTGAGTTTGTGGAAGGAATAAAATAACTGAAGTGGACAAAAGTCATCATTTCTTTTCTGTAGGACAGAAATGATGGATTTTAGGGTATCTGTGTAGTTGGCATTTTTAGATGCTGCTAAACAGTTTCTGTAGGGGTTGTGCTACTGACATGTATGCCAGTAATGTCTGTGAATTCCGTTGCTGCACATTCTCAAAACCACTTGGTATTTTCAGTCTCTTTAATTTTAGCTGTTTGATGAGAATGCTGTGCTATACCCATGTTTTTCATTGTGGTTATAATTTGCATTTTCTTGCTCTGATGAGGCTGGTCATCTTTTGTTATCATTTGGTATAAAATGCTTGTTCAAGTTTTTGGCAATTTTTAATTGTGTTTTTTGTCTTTGCCTAATGATTTGTAGGTATTTTAATTTATTTTTTTTGTATAAATGCTCCTTTAGATACATGCATTGTAAATATCTTCTCCCATCAGTGGCTTCTTCACTTTTTAAAATAGAAATCTTGAGAATTCCCTGGCAGTCCAGTGGTTAGTACTTGGTGCTTTCACTGCTGTGGGCCTGGGTTCAATCCCTGGTTGGGGAACTAATATCCTACAAGGCACGCAGCGTGGCCCAAAAAAAAATCTTTAATTTTGATGAAGTCCAATTTATTAATATTTTCTTCTATAGCTAGTACTCTTTATAACCTGTTTAAGAAATTATTGCCTACTTCGAATTAATCAAGGCATTCTTATATCTTATTTTGGTACAAGGTATGAACCAAGATTCATCTTCTTTTGTATTGTAATGAAATTAACATTATTTATTGTGAAGTCAATCCTTTCATTTTCTGCACTGCATTTATCCTATCTTAATAGGATAAATCTGGTGACCCCATATATTTGAGTCTGTTTACGGAATATCTTTTTTTCCATTGGCATGTGCTTACTTCTGAATCAGTACCAACTGTCCTTCCCACACACATAGTTATGCCATTTGTTGATAGTGGCAGGTCTACATTTTCCTTTCCAGTTTATATTGCACTTGTGTACTTATTTATTTACATGTATTGCAGTGCCAAAGACCTCTGGTACAAAGTTGTATCAAACTTTTATTAAACTGTGATAGTGGTTATCCTCGTCTTATTCCTAACTTCAGATGGAAATTATTTTATATGTCAGCATTAAATATATCAGCTGTAGATTTTATGTAGAAGCCATTTATCAAATTGAGGAAATTATTTTTTAGTCTTAGTTTACTGAGAATTTTAAAAATTCATGAATGCATATAAAATTCTATATTTTATCTGAATCTATTAAGACATTCATATGACTTTCTATTTCCATTAATGTGATGAATTACACTGAATTTTCAAATATTAAACCAATAAAGGATTTTGCAATCTTAGAATATAGCTCATGGGATTTGGTTTTGATGATATATATCATTTTGGATTTTTATTGCTACATTCACAAGAAATAGTCCTTTTTTGTAATGTCTTTGTTAGGTTTTAATTTTCCTATTTGTGCTGTCCTTTTCCTATTCTGTCGAAGAATACTTGTATAATTGGCATTTATTTTATTCTTAAGTGGTATAAATAATTCATCAGGGAAGCCACTTGGGCCTGGAATTTTTTTGCGTGACTGTTTTAAAATACAGGCTGATTTTCTTTAATAGATATCAGACTTTTTGGATTTCCCATTTTTTCCTTGTCTCTGTTACTTGAATTGTATTTCTTCAGATGGAATTCCATTTTCCCATTGTTCCTTGTGTGAATAGGGAGTGAAAATTGTAATCAGTGAAAAAATTATGTTGTTTTGATTTGAAAGGAAAAGTTGGACAATAAATACAAGAATCAGTGGTGTAGGAGGAAAGCCATGATCTAAGCTGTTGAAGCTGGCGTGCAGGAAGTGGTGACCAGGTCTCTTTCCTGGAGGAATTTTTGCACAAGATTATCAGGCAGAGTCCCTGTAGCAGCAACCTGGAGGTATGGCAGATGTTCTGCTCTTTTCCCTTGAACTACAGAGGAGCAATCAGAAGGATGTGATGTGGGAGGAACAAATTACAATCACATAGGAGCACAGTGGCATCAAGAAACTGCCAGCAGTATGTATATATGAGAATAGTGTTGTTTCTGTAGGCAATACATCATTTAAAACCTTAATGTAGGAGAATGAGAATTTAACCACATCTAGTAAAGATGACTGGAGTGGCTCAGAGTCACATGAAAGCATTTTATATGGGCAGTTTAGACAGAATTGGTCATCAGACATTTGTCTTTGTTTTTTTAAAGATGTTTGGTATAATTTATGTTGAAGTGTTTCACAAGGAAAAGTATAAGACCAGTAAAAATAATTTCTATGTCCTCTTTACTCAGATTCCTCAGTTATAAACATTTCACTACATCTACATTTCTCTCTCTTTTATCTATCTATCATCTATCTATCTATCTATCTATCTATCTATCTATCATCTATCTATATCTATCTCTATCTGACTTATATTTCCGTGTATCACAATCCAGTTGAATGCCACTGTCTCAGATGTGGGTACTGTAAAGGTGTCTCTTTGACCCCTCAGTTCTAGGATGGGGGCTCCTCCAAACACAGTTCTGCCTCATTCTCTGGGGTCATCTCTGTCTTACAGTTGCCCTGGGATTGCTGTAGATGTTTTCTGACAGCAGCTGAGGGCATACTGAAGGCATGGGACCACTTTTAATCTTCCTCACTTTTTGTTTGACAACAGAGATGCTTTATGCAAATGAAGAGAAATTTGTACTCATGGAAAGTCCAAACCAGTTGTTAGAAAATATTCTACTTTGGGATTTTCTTTAAGGTAAAATACAATATTTTACATTTTTTTATTGTTCAGCATGGAGTCAGGTGGAGGGAACAAGATATGGTGGTGAGGAAAAATGAAGAACACAATGAGATTTGAATAAGCCCAGATATAGAGGGGTGGGTACAGAGTATGCTTCAAGGAATATGTTTTGTATATGTCTACTGGTGAGTTATTAGTATTGTTATCGGTATTAAAAAGTAATTTTATTAATTAATCTATTTATTTATTTTTTCTTTTTCTTTTTTTTTAACATCTTTATTGGAGTATAATTGCTTTACAATGAATGGTGTGTTAGTTTCTGCTGTATAACAAAGTGAATCAGTTATACATATACATATGTTCCCATATCTCCTCCCTCTTGCATCTCCCTCCCACCCTCCCTATCCCACCCCTCTAGGTGGTCACAAAGCACCAACCTGATCTCCCTGTGCTATGCGGCTGCTTCCCACTAGCTATCTATTTTACATTTGGTAGTGTATATATGTCCATGCCACTCGCTCACCCTGTCACATCTTACCCTTACCCTTCCGCATATCCTCAAGTCCATTCTCTAGTAGGTCTGTCTTTATTCCCGTCTTGCCACTAGGTTCTTCATGACCTTTTTTTTTTTCCCCTTAGATTCCATATATATGTGTTAGCATACTGTATTTGTTTTTCTCTTTCTGACTTACTTCACTCTGTATGACAGACTCTAACTCCATCCACCTCACTACAAATACCTCCATTTCGTTTCTTTTTATGGCTGAGAATCTATTTATTTTTAACTGAAGGAGGTTTTGCCAAAGTGACCTGTATAAATTGTACATCTTTACTCTTGAAAGTAATCAGAAGATTGAACGAGGGACAGAAAATGTCTGAGCCTTGCATTTTATACTGCTGCTGAAAAGAGTTTTCCCTCTTATCTGACAAGCAAAACCATTTTATAAAACATTGTAATTTTACTATCCAGACTGTCTAGATGTGTGGTTGTATATCTGTAAAGATGTCCCTTTAATGAAATATGTGCCCTTAAGTGAAATATATACACCCAAACAGACACATGTAAATGGCAGAGATAAATGAATATAAATGCAAAGCATTTTGCAATGAAAGAGAAAGTTTACTGAAACATAAACTTAAAACCTTTTTTGCATTAACATTGTTAAGTTAAAATGAAGGAAGAAGGGAGGCAATATCAAACAGAAACCTTTTTATGAATCGTGAGGTGTTACGTGTAACTGAGGTCAATCAATATGACGCATGCTGAATTTGTAGTATTCAATCTGAAGCTGAAGTAGCCCAGGATACAGGATAAAATGTTCACTGTTTGGAAAGATAAATTACTTATAAGAAGAACCCTGGAAGGATAATTGGGAAGCATGGGAGAAAGAGTTCTACTAGATGAGTGACTCTAAAAGTTTCTCAATGGAAGCCATAGGACCAATATCTGCCACAGCATGATGGGCGGCAGAGGCCACATCTGTACCCGCCATAGCCACAGCTTCCATAGACACAGCTCAGGCCACCATAGGAGTTGCTGTAATAGCACATGCTGTGTGGGAATAGAAGCTTCAGTTGAGAAGCAGATTTTCAGTTTCCTCTGTGACTACTAACATTTGTCCAGGGTCTTTTATACACCCTCTTTGGTGAGTGGGACAAACCACAAGCAGCAGGTAGCCTCATACTTTACATTAATTTGCTTTTAAACTTCCAGCATCTATAGTTTATTAGGCAGAAAGAAGCCGTCATAACTAAGAATCCCTTGCTGTTATGTCAGAATTCCCACTACCAAAGTAGATGACTTTTATAAGCCACCTCTGCTATATTTGCAATGCCTTACTTACAATGGTTTTGTTGGTTTAAGGTCTATGACAGGTTTGTGTAGGAAGCTCATTTTTTTCATGTCCAGAATACTTATTTTTTTGTTGTTGTTAAACTTTTCATCTCATAATAAAATATGTGGTTAGAATTTGTTAATGTCCCTATGTTGGTATGTGGATTCATGAACTGGAGATGTTAATGAAGTAAAAAAAAAAAAAAAAAACCTGCCAAATTACCTGTTTTTCAAGGGGCAAGCAACCATTTCCCCTAGATATGAGTTTCCAATTATTACTTATAAAAGAATGAGTGCTTATAAATTCTTCTGTTGTTTTAATGCCATCTCTTCTTGCACCTTAAAATTTGCTGTTATTCAGTATTCTTGCCTTGATCTAGGTGATTTTACCATTGAACTATACAATTTGCCATTTGCATATTTATTAATTTTCCTCTAAATGTATAAATTAAATCTCTTCGGTGGATATACTACTTTGTGAAATTGTATGTCACACTGCTGTCAAAACCCTCTGTCCAAAACTGGGATACTGATGAAGATTCAGTTGATATTCAAGTACAAACATGATATCTTTCTAACTCTTCTCTCTCTGGGCCCAGGATTCTCCTTGCCCATTCAGTTGTCCTCTAGAAGTAGAATGAGCTTGGCAAAGAAAAGATGAAAACCATTGCCCCAGTACTAGCCCTGACTGGCAGTCATTTATGTGAGGCAGTGATCTTAGTAGAGAGGTAACATCTCATTTATGGAAGGTATGGACTGTTTCCTAAACAAGATACGCTCCATGTTCTTTTTAAAATGAATATTCTAAATGTAATAGTTGTTGTGTTCTTTGTCTACACTGCATAGACCCAGGTATTAAAGAAAATGTTGTGGCATGGGAAAAATAGGAACACAGCAATGTGTTTGAGTGAAACCTGAAGTACTAGATTTTCTATTGACAGCTATGCACTCTTCTTTCCTCTTTCTATTTTCTTATATATTCCATTGATGGGCATCTACATTTTCCAACTTGCTTGCTAGGAAATTCTCCCATAGGCTCCTGAGCAAGACTGGGACTTGGAAGACAGACAGAAGCCATATTATTTAATTGGCATCAGTAAGAAGATATATGACCTTTCACAAATGTGAGGTTTTGAACTGTGCTCCACTGACAAATGCTGGCCTGTATACTGCAGGCAGCGGGGACTTTCAGTGTCAGTTTGTTATGGTTCCTGAAACTTCCTTACTCACCAAAAGATAACAGTGAATTTGAGTGACTGTAGAAGCCTTTCTTGACCTTTGTTTCTATGACCTTTCTTATGGTTTCATACGCATTTTATTTCCTGCTTTAATCCTTTCCTGCTTAAAATACACAAAGTGTTTTTTTTTTTTTTTCTTTAAGCAAACCTTGAAAGATACACCTAATAGTGTGGTCATATGAAAAAGGCATCACTCCAGAGGATAACATACAGTATATGTGTGAATTAATGTGCAACTTTATTGTGTCTAAAAGTAAATGTCTTCTTCTTTGTTTTAAAAGATCAGCTTCTTCCATGACAGTCATGGGGAAAAATTCCAGCTTATAATTCTATATCCACTGAAAGTATCCTTCAAAATTTAACATAAAATAAAGATTTTTTTTTTTCCCTAGAGAAAAGTGGCCAGCAGACCTGCAGCAGAAGAAGAATGATCCCAAGCTGAAATGTGGAAACTCAGGAAGTTTTTTTTTTTTTAATTTATTTTTATTTATTTATTTTTGGCTGTGTTGGGTCTTCGTTTCTGTGCGAGGGCTTTCTCCAGCTGCGGCAAGTGGGGGCCACTCTTCATTGCGGTGCGCGGGCCTCTCACTGTCGCAGTCTTTCTTGCTGCAGAGCACAGGCTCCAGATGCGCAGGCTCAGTAGTTGTGGCTCATGGGCCCAGCTGCTCCGCGGCGCACGGGATCTTCCCAGACCAGGGCTCAAACCTGTGTCCCCTGCATTGGCAGGCAGATTCTCAACCACTGCGCCACCAGGGAAGCCCAGGAAGTATTGAAGACCAAGGAAAAGGACATATATTGCTCAATATAAATGGCTGGGGACATAAGCAGTGTGAGGAAGGGTGCCTACAAGCTGGGGTGGAGGTAACAGAAGCCTGGAATGGGTTGTGGAGCCTGCACAGGGTAGAAAGGCTTCTACAGGGCCTGGTGTCCAGTACAGAAGCTGAGTGTAGCATGGAGACCATTTATGGAGAAGGGCAGGGGTACGGACAGCCCATAGCAGGGTGGCAGTAGTTGAGGAGGGTGAGAACAGGAGGGGAACAAAGGAAGTGGCTGCTATCCAGAGCAGGGCATTGGATGTTGTCTTAACCCTGGATGGGTTAAGGGAGCATCTCCTGGTGGAGGAGAACAGTGGGGAGGCCCAATTCGGGGTGCTGGAGTTTGAGTTGGATGAAGATGGAGTTCACTTAGTTCTGCACAGGTGTTAGAGCCTGACCAGAGTGCATAGGGCATCCACATTGATCGGAGACAGTAGTAACTGTTTGGTGTGAGTTATTGGACCCATATAGGGTGAAGAGGGTGTCTTCATGAAAGTAGTCATTGAAGTTTGCATCATCAGTGGAAAGTGGTTACATATTGAAAGAGTGATCAAATAAGTAAATATGTTAAGGACAGTGGCTGCCATGAACCACCTATACTAGACAGAAAGCTAGAATGAACATTGTGATGTTGGATTGGAATTGCAAGTATCGGTGTAAATGCATGATTTTCAATATATTTATATAGATAGACATGGAATAAATATAGATGTGATTGCGTATCTGCACATAAAAGAATATATGTATATACATGCATGTGTTCCTTAGCTTGGCGACTGAGAGGAACTGGCATCTTTCAATGACAATGAACATATCTATTGCCAGGTCTTAATTTTTAAATACTTTTGTCCTGTAAAAGGAACCAAAGCTCTTTGGAAAGCTGGTTGATACTAGCGTTGGAATAGAAAATTTAAGATAAGTTTGAACCATCTTTTTGTGCCAAGAGAAGTTCTCAAGAAAATGATGAGAACATATAGACGTGTCAAAAAGGCACAGAAGCTAGCATGAAGGGTTTCCTATTGGCCAAAACTGCTATAGTTTGAGCATTGTATTAAATAATGATAGTATTTAATTTAATTATAATCCATTGAATAAAATATAAATACATGAGTATTTATGGATATAAATGCAGAAATGGATAAATAAGTGGAAGAGGAAAAATCTTTTCCTTATAGTGAAATGCCAACTGATGAATGTAGAAAGGGTGATAAGTTTTGAAAAACTACTGTTTGGCAAACATCATAGTAGTAATTGGTTCAGCCAAAAAACATCAACAGGTGCTAAAACTAGTGGATGGAAGCTCTCTGAAAAATGGGATATTTAAATAGTCTTAAAATAATTCCTTACAAAATACTTATTAATCACAAAGTAGTGAAGAGTACCATAACAGTGAATAAACCTGGACGGTACCACCATAATCAGATAATTAAGGTTAACATTTCCAGTAATGGGACAAATCAAAATTATGTACCACCTGATAATATGTAATGGGAAGACTGGAATACCATTTCTGTGATATTCTTACCAAAATGCAAAACCTAAATTTAGCCATGAGTAATCAATAGACAAACCTAAATCCAGGGACATTCTTCAAAATAGTTGGTCTGTAATCCTCAAAAATATCAACGTTTTGAAAATTAAGGAAAGACTGAGGAGCTATACCAGGTTAAAGGACACTAATGAGATAGTAACTAAATGCAACCTGTGATCCAGAATTGACTCCTTTTACCATAAAAGACATTATTGGAACAGTTGATGACAGGAGAATGTGGTCTGAAGATTAGATGAAAATTATGTGTCACCGTTACTTTCTTGATTTTGATGGTTGTTTTGTGGTTATGGAGGAGAATGTCCTTATTTGTAGGAAATGAATGCTGAGAAGGGTGAAGGGATACCGTATCTGCAAATTACTGTCAAATGGTTTGGGGAATAAAATAGTGCTCTATATTGTTCTTGCAGTTTTTACATAAGTTTGAAATTATTTTAAAACAAAAAGTAAAGTGGAAAAAAGTCAATATGATTGATCAAAATAACAGGAAAAAGAAAGTTCACTTCTATTTCAACAAAAATGCAGAGAAAGCATTTAGCAAAAATCAAGACCAGTTTATAATAACAATTCTTTGCAAACTAGAAATAGATCAAATTCTTATTCTGGTAAAGTATACCTATAAACTATTGATAGCAAACTTTATACTTTATGGTGAAATATTGAAGCATTCCTCCTAAGATGATAAATAAGATGAGGATAACTGATAACACAAGATATTTCCAATGGTGTCCTGGAGTTACAGTCTAATCAAATAGGCATAAGTAAATAAATAGTATTATTTACACAAAGAAAGAAATAAAATTATTATGATTTAAAGATAAAAATCGAAAAGAACCTATAAATAAGCTATTAGAATTAGTAAGTAACCTTATCAATCTTTCTGTACACTAGGTTAACATATAAAAAGCAACTTTATTTCTGTAAACTGGAAACAAATAACAAATAAAATTAAAATTAATAAATGATTTAGAGTGGCATAAAACATTAAATATCTAGGAATAAATATAGTGAAATATAGTTATGATAAACTAAATATCACAAAACATTAATGACAGAGATTAAAGAGGATCTAAATAAATGGAGGGATATATCAAGTTTAAGGATAGAAAACTCAAATTTTATGACGTGAATTCTTTCTAAATGCTAGAGATTTTTAAATTATTGTTGATTTTGTTGGGGGGGGGGTCAAAATTAGCCAGGTGACTCTGTAAGTTACATGGAAATGCAAGGGAGAAGAATAACCAACAAAATGTTGAAGAAGGGTAAAATTAGAAGACTTACATTACCTGATACCAAGATTTATTATTAAAGTTCATTAGTAAAGACTGTGCACTACTGACATAAGATGGACAAACAGATCAATAAAGAAAATAAGGAGTTCAGAAATACTAGTAGCATGCAATTACCTGATGTATACCATAGGTACACTTCAGTGCACTGAGGGAAAAGATAATCTTTTAAATAAATGATGAGAGAAAATATCATTTGAAAAATTTTTCCTGTATTTCACACCATTTGCAAAAATCAGTTTCGGATAGTTTGTACATCTAAATGTGAAATTT
Source organism: Balaenoptera acutorostrata (assembly GCF_949987535.1). NCBI lineage: Eukaryota > Metazoa > Chordata > Mammalia > Artiodactyla > Balaenopteridae > Balaenoptera > Balaenoptera acutorostrata. The sequence goes on along the minus strand of NC_080067.1, from coordinate 137,608,819 downwards.
TAAAATTAAACTTTATGATCTTTGAGTAGCAGGGAGAAATTGCTTAAATAGTACTATTTGAGGACATTGCTACTTTGTAAGAACATTATAGTAACATAAACCATGTCTGGAAAAAAAAAGAAGAGAATTATTTTAATACTTTGCTGAAACTACAATATATATTTTATAATTCTGAATAAATAGATATTTGTCAATATCCCTGTCATAGATATTTTCAAATAATGAATATACATGTTCAATTTTGAATATGCTAGTTGCCTTGTAAAAGGCATTTCTTACATTTGATTTTTTTTAAAGACACATTTTAAAAAATCTGTTTAATAAAGATGAAATTTACCTCACTTAAATCCATCCATAAGACAGGTCACACATACACATGTTGCATGAGCACAAACCTAATAGTGAGAATTATCAACATAAATGAAAATAAAGCAATGTTGTCAATGAGAATTTATTAAAAAATGAAGTTAAACTTTTTGCATATGAGATACATTGAAAAGACAACCCTCAGAATAGGAGAAAATACTTGCAAATGAAGCAACTGACAAAGGATTAATCTCCAAAATTTACAAGCAGCTCATGCAGCTCAATATCAAAAAAACAAACAACCCAATCCAAAAATGGGCAAAAGACCTAAATAGACATTTCTCCAAAGAAGATATACAGATAGCCAACAAACACATGAAAGGATGCTCAACATCACTAATCATTAGAGAAATGCAAATCAAAACTACAATGAGGTATCACCTCATACCAGTCAGAATGGCCATCATCAAAAAATCTACAAACAATAAATGCTGGAGAGAGTGTGGAGAAAAGGCAACCCTCTTGCACTGTTGGTGGGAATGTAAATTGATACAGCCACTATGGAGGTTCCTTAAAAAATTAAAAATAGAACTACCATACGACCCAGCAATCCTACTACTGGACATATACCCTGAAAAAACCATAATTCAAAAAGAGTCATGTACCACAATGTTCATTGCAGCTCTATTTACAATAGCCAGGACATGGAAGCAACCTAAGTGTCCATCGACAGATGAATGGATAACGAATATGTGGCACATATATACAATGGAATATTACTCAGCCATAAAAAGAAATGAAATGGAGGTATTTGTAATGAGGTGGATGGAGTTAGAGTCTGTCATACAGAGTGAAGTAAGTCAGAAAGAGAAAAACAAATACTGTATGCTAAAACATATATATGGAATCTTAGAAGAAGAAAAAAAAGGTCATGAAGAACCTAGGGGCAGGACAGTAATAAATATGCAGATGTAGAGAATGGACTTGAGGACACGGGGAGGAGGAAGGTTAAGCTGGGATGAAGTGAGAGAGTGGCATGGACATATATACACTACCAAATGTAAAATAGATAGCTAGTGGGAAGCAGCCACATAGCACAGGGAGATCAGGTTGGTGCTTTGTGACCACCTAGAGGGGTGGGATAGGGAGGGTGGGAGGGAGATGCAAGAGGGAGAAGATATGGGGATATATGTATATGTATAGCTGATTCACTTTGTTATAAAGCAGAAAGTAGCATAGCATTTTAAAGCAATTATACTCCAATAAAGATGTTTTAAAAAAAAAAACAAAACACGAGCAGGTGCCCCAGAGGCTGTGCCTCCTCTCCTCCCCACAGTTAGCACTGACTTCTAATAACATTTTATTAAAATTCTCTGGGTCCTGAAAAAAAAAAAAAAAAAAAAGAGATACATTGTATTAAACCTTACACAGAAGTAAAATGGTAATACAACATTAAAAGAAATATTTCCTATTAATTGTAAGATATTCTGTGTGATTTTCATTAATGAGGGAGACAAAGTTGTATCTGAATTTCTCTAACCTCACGTTCAGGAAATTAAGATGGGTTTTCCACGTTTGAAAAGAGAATACAATTAACTGGAGGCAGAGTTAAGGAATTCAGGAGGATACACTCACTGGAGGTTTATCAGTAGAAACCGTAGGACCAGTATCTGCCACAGCGAAATAGGCGGCAGCAGCAGTGTCCTTATCTACCATAGCCACAGCCCAGATCATCAGAGTCATGTCTGCAGTAGCACAGGGTGTTAGGAGTGCAAGGTTCAATCAAAGAGCAGTTCCTTATATTGTCTATCACTGTCTGTCTGGACCCCCTCTGCAGTGAGAAAATCACAGGTAGTGTTGGTTTAAATATGCATAAGAAATTTTGAGTCTTTGGATCCATCTTTCTTTTATGCAAAGAAAGATACTTTGCTATTATGTCAAGATTGCCAGAAATGCATTGTGCACATTTAAAAAGTGATTTCTCTCCTACTTTCAAAACTTTCTTAATTTTATATTTGGTAACATAAAAATGTCTAGGTTAAAAGGGATAACATAAAACATGAAAGCCGTATTCCAGATGTTTGTTTTTGCTAACAAAAACTTAATTTTAAGTTAGACATACACTCTGACAATTCAGATTGTACATAATGAGTTTTTGGGTACATGGAAGGAGAAATTATTAGACGTCACAAATCTGTTAAATTTGCCTATCCATTGCCTTAGAAGTAATGGGTCTGCAAGTTTAGGTTTTTTTGAAGATTACAATGAACTGACAAAGTGCCATTCCACTTTATAAACTTTTATTGAAATCCAAAATACACATGGAAAATACTGTAAACCATGATGTGTAGAAATAAATTAATTTTCACAAAGTAATCATGCCAATTTAATCAGCATTCAGATTAAAAAGTAGAATACCAAGGCCCAGGGGAACTCACACTTCTTCCCCCTGTCACTCCCCTGCACCCAGGCATTACTCATCCCACCTTTTGAGACCATGTATCTGTTCTACCACCTTTGCACTTTGTATAAATGGACTCATAGAGTAGGTACTATTTTTACCTGGTTTCATTTGCTCAGCATTGTGATTTTGAGATTCATACATTTTGTTTGTATAAAAATTGTACATTTTCACTGCTGAATAATATCCTCTTGTATGATATACCACAATTTATCCATTTATTGTTGATGTTGACTTGTTTCTAACTTTAACCATTATGAATACTTTCACAAATATTCCTGCATATATTTTTCGGTAAACTTATGTATATGTCACTCAGATATTGCTGCAATAATATTGTATAACAAACTGACACAAAATACATTTTATGTAACAGTAAACATTTTCTTCACCCTCACATGTCTACATGATGTCTATGGTTTGGCTGAACTAGGTTGGGCTTGGCACAAAGTAGTGGGATAGAGCCATGTAACTGTCCTCGAACTTGGATCAGCACCTCACCGATTCATCTCCTTCTCACTGTGGAAAACAGATGTGCAAGTGGTCTAGTCCAATTATGGAAGCACTTTTCAAACCTCTACTCACATGTCTATTAATCCCATTGTCCAAAGCAAGTCAAGAGGTGGGGAATATGGCCTTTGTCCATGTACATCCTAGTCACAGTGAGGTCACACATGTTCCATACTTAAGCCAACAATGATGAAGAAAGGAAATAAAATCTTCTCATGGAGGTCAGCGTGGAAGGAGTGAATATTTGAATAAAAGCAATTTATTCTGCCACAGATGCAATTTATTGGGGGCATCACTAGAATTGGAATTGCAGTTTTGTAGAGTATAAAGTTATTCAGTTTTTATAAATACTTGATTAAACAGTTCTCCAGAGTGGTTGTACATTTTGATAACTCCACAAACTGCTCCTCTACATTTTTACCAGGTCATACTAGCTGTCTTTTCCTTTTAGCCATTCTGGCACATGCATAGTGATTTCACTTTCTACTTTCTGGATGCCTAATATAGTTGAACACCTTTTTATATACTATTGGCCAGTTTTAGCTATCCTTTTTTTTTTTTTTGGTGAGATACTAATTCAACTCTTCGTTTACTGTTGAGCAGTATAGGAAAGATAATGAACAAAACCCTTTTCCGTGATACATCACAGTTTAATCTTATGTTTAACTGGCTAGTTTTGTTCTCCTTGTAACCTGATAAAGTGGGTCAATGTCAGCAACACTACAAGAAACATTATTTATAGTAAAAGAGACCCTCGGTTATAAATCACATCTGGACAGGAAGGAGTGAAGTGGAATGTAATCTGGACACTTCTGCTGATGACCCAAAGAAGAAAGGTTAAAACTGTAAGTAGAAGAGACCAGTGACATCAGCCTACAGATGCAGCCCACTTGGTACCAATCAGAGACAGCTAAAAGAGAGGGTCACAGAATATGCCCATGAGAATCAAGTTGTTAATTGCACTGGAAAAACAATAACACACAATATGAGGCTCCGATTTTAGCCTGAAAGGATGTGGATAATATATATACACAGGCTTCAGGCCACCTGAATGCACAGATTTATATGAGCATAGAAAGAAAGAACATTTGGTCCACTCTTGTCTCTTGGACACATCATCCCTGCAGGAGAAAACTTGTGCAATGATTTCTCTTCCTCCCTCCCTCTCTTTCTTTCTTCCTTTCTCTCTTTCTTTCTCTTTCTTTCTTTCTTTCTTTCTTTCTTTCTTTCTTTCTTTCTTTCTTTCTTTTTCTTTCTTTCTCTTTCATACTTACAATTGAACACATAAGGCATGCACACATAAGACAGAAACAAATGAGAATAAATTCAAAACAGCATTACTTACAATAAAATACAGGACTTATTGAAAATGACATAAAGATGTTATAGTAAACAAATGAAGTATGATGACAATATGATATCAAAGATTAGAGTTACTATAAATTGTGAGATATTCCAAGGGATTTGGGTCAACTAAGTTGAAACATATTGGATCAAGACTATATACTTTTGTGGGATTTTTGTTGTTGTTTTGTTTGTTTCAAGTAGTCTAGGATGAAGTTTTCATCTTTGAAAGAGGGAATAGAAGATCCTTAGTGAAAAAGTCAGAAAATGCAGGTGGAGGAGACCAACCGTGTGAGTGGCTATAGGAGTTTTTCAGTAGAATCTATAGGACCAGCAACTGCTACAGCAAGATGGGTGGCAACAGTTATATCCATACCCACATGGCTACAGCCATAGCCAGAATTTAGGGCATCAAAGCCACAGCCCAAGGCACCAGAGTAGTTGCTGTAGTAGCACATTCTGGTGCGTGGTGTGTTGAGTTAAGAAGTTAAGAATCAGTTTCCTTAGCTCAAAAGTCACCATCTGCAAATGGGATTTCATATATTACCACCCAGTAGAAGACGGGGTAAACCACAGGAAGTTTGGGCCTCATATTTTATACTAACTTGCTTTTAAAATTTCTTGAATCTATTGTTTGTTGGGAAGAGAAGTTTTCATAAATAAGAATAATTTACAATTACGTCAGGATTACCACAGTCAAATCAGGTGCCTTTAATAAACAATTCTTAGTGTATTTAGAAAGCCCTTACTCATTCTATTTTTGTTTAGAGCCTGTGATTAATTTTCATGGAAAGTTCTTCTATCACATTTTTTGGGGAGTTTATTTTTATCTAACTATGAATGTTTAATGCAGGATTATAAATATCCTTATGTATGAATATGGATTTTTGGATGGGAAAAGTTAATGAAGCCACAAAATGGATAATTATCTTTTTTGTACCGAAAAAAATTGTAATGCAAACTTTTCTTCTATATCTATGCATTGCTAATGCTTGCTTATGATGGACTGTATGCCTGTTCATTCACTCATAGACTTTTTGTTCCATAAATTCGTATAAATAGATCTAACCATTCACATTTAGATTTTTATCATTTTTGTGTCTAGGTGAGTTTATCAATTCAACATGCAATTTGCTATTTACTTATACATTCATTTTCTTTATAATATATTAGTTAATTCACTACAGGTAGAATTTAAGTTTCCTTATGGGAACAAGTCCACAATGCTCTGTTTGTTTGATTGGTTTATTTGGTCTATTTTCTCCCTGTTGAGTAAATTCTATTGACCTGTTCTCAAGTTCACTGATTCTATCACTGTCATCTCCACTCTATGATCAAACTCAGTGAGCGTTTACTTTTATTTTGGTTATTGCATTTTTGAGTTTTAAAATTTTCACTTGATTCTTTTAATAATGTCTGCTTCCAAAGATTTTCTACTTTTTCATTTGTTTCAAGAGAGCTTGTAATTGCTTCCTGAAGCAATTTTATGATGGTTGCATTAACATTTTTATCAGATAATTCCAATATCAATATTGATCCTGATGTTCCATTGTTTGCCTTTTCTCACTCAAATTGTGATTTTTCTGGTTCTTAGTATGATGAGTGACTTTGTGTTCTGAATATTTTTGATATTATGAGACTTGGATCCTATTTCAAATCTCTCTCTTTTTATTTATTTATTTATTTATTTATTTATTTATTTATTTATTTATGGCTGTGTTGGGTCTTCGTTTCTGTGCGAGGGCTTTCTCTAGTTGTGGCAAGTGGGGGCCACTCTTCATCGCGGTGCGTGGGCTCTGATTGTCGCGGCCTCTCTTGTTGGGGAGCGCAGGCTCCAGACGTGCAGGCTCAGTAGTTGTGGCTCACGGGCCCAGTTGCTCCGTGGCATGTGGGATCTTCCTGGACCAGGGCTCGAACCCATGTCCCCTGCATCAGCAGACGGATTCTCAACCACTGCGCCACCAGGGAAGCCCCTCTCTCTTTTTAAAGCAAGCAGTACACTTGTGAGATAGCAAGGGTTGGTCGTGCATGTCTGTTTCACTTCCTGTTGGACTCACTGAAACCATTGTGGTAAAAGTGAAGTGCTAACTCACACTGCCCTCTTGCTGCAGGTGGGTAGAGTAAAAGGTTAATACCCATGTCTACCCTGGGGTACCTAACTGAACTGCCCCATTGCCTCCAAGTGGAGGTTGTAAGCCCAGTTCCCCCCTGGAGCCTGCTAATACCACGATCAATGTGAATAATCGGCTTTTTGCTGATTATAGGTGCGCATAACCATCTCAGTGTTAATTTGATGAGTGAGAGACTGCTACAGCAACATAAATCACACTGCTTAGAAACCCACAGTTCTCTCAGATATCTCATTCGGCAGAGAATGTATAAATTGACAAAAATGCCATAGCATAAAAAGCCATTGAAATTCTGGAGACTGATTGATAAATATATATAAGCAATTGAATTTGTCACATTTTTTTTAAGAAAAGAGTATGGAAATAGAATGAGAATTTTCATGATTGTTAATCTCATCAATTAATTCATTCATTTAAAAACTGTTTATAAAGTGACTACTCTATACAGTTCTTATACTTGGAGACCATTTTTTCAGGTGTTGAATTATGTGATTTACTCTTTTGTATTCTAGTATAATATTTCGCTGCACTCATGCCATGAGGACTTTGCAGTTGCAAAAGACTATTAGGGAAATATTCATATTTGCAGAAAAATGGACTGAAGTTATTTTAATATATTCTTATTTTATGTGAAATTTTGAAATATAATGAAATTCAAATAAAAAATGGACTTCATTTAAAAGATGTATTTTACTGAATTCTCATCAAATGGAATTATTTCTAATGCTGAATCTGTGGGAAAGGCAACCTCAGTGGAAAAATATTTGAAGTGGAAAAAACAAAACCAGTCCATACAGAAGCACAGCATTGAATGGTTCAATCCAAAAGTGCAGTGTCAGGAAAAAGCTAAGAACAGAGACAACAGAATAGGATCATTGAAAATTAGGTTACCATTGGAAAAAGTATTATTAAGTAATTAAGTTAATTATTTGTTACAATTTTAGCTTATGAAGGTAAGGTTTTAGTGTGATCAAGGTGTCGATGATAGCAGTGGCTGCAGATACACATGAATGCACAGACCTATATTACTGTTTCCTAAGAAGAAATGATAATCAGATTTTTGACACTTCATTTTGGAAATGCAAATAACAGTGTCTTCAGTCATAATCACCTAAAACTAACGGAGGTGAAGAGGTGTAAATGAAAATAAAGCAATACTGGCAATGAGGATGTTGATCTTACAGTGAAGTTAAATCTTTCTACCCATGAAAGCTATTGAATTAAACTGTACACAGAAGTAAAATGGAAATATAACTTTAACAATTCTACGGCATAACATATTTCAAATAATTTTAATCAACCAAGGTGAAACATGACAAATTTGAACTTAGATTTCCCCCCACCCCATACCATTACTGAGGCTAGGATGGGTTGGCCATTATCTGAAGAGAGACTAGAATTCCATGTGAAGATCCCTGGAAACATAGTCAGTGAATCACAGGAGAAGAAGTCCAGTAGTCTGAGCAGCAATAGAAGTTCCTCACTAGAGTCCATAGGGCCGGAATCTTCCACAGCAAGATGGGTGGCAGCAGCTGTATCCATACCCACCATAGCCACAGCCCAGGCAGTCATAGTCATAACCAGACCACCATAATAATTGTTGTAGAAGCACATAGTGTCAGGAGTGGGTGGATCAGTTGAGAAACAGGGAAACAGTGCCTTGGATTGAATGTGACCATCTGCACAGGACCTTTTATACACCTTCAGTAGTAGGTGGGGAAAACCACAGGCAGTGTTTATCACATATTTCACACTAATTGTCACTATAAAACTTTTGGAGTCTCTTGATTCTTAGGGTGAAATGAAGGCTTCATAACCAAGATTACTTTGCTACAATGTTAGGATTCCTGCCATCACAGGAGTGACTTTTAAAAAAGTGTTTTCTCTGAAATTGAGTTATATGTAGTGAGGTGGATGGACCTAGAGTCTGTCATACAGAGTGGAGTAAGTCAGAAAGAGAAAAACAAATATCGTATGCTAACGCATATATATGGAATCTAAAAAAAAAGAAAATTGTACTGATGAACCTAGTTGCAGGGCAGGAATAAAGAGGTAGACATAGAAAATGGACTTGAGGACATGGAGTGGGAGGGAGAAGCTGGGGCGAAGTGAGAGTAACATCGACGTATATACACTACTGAATGTAAAATAGTTGGCTGGTGAGAAGTAGCTGCATAGCACAGGGAGATCGGCTCAGTGCTTTGCTATGACCTAGAGGGGTGGGATAGGGAGGATGGGAGGGAGGCTCAAGAGGGAGGGAATATGGGGACATGTGTATGCATATGGCTGATTCGCTTTGTTGTGCAACAGAAACTAACACAGTATTGTGAGGCAACTATACTCCAATAAAGATCTATTACAAAAAATAAAATTAAAAAGGTATTTTCTCAACAAGAAAACAAATGACCTAACTAAAAAATGGACAAAAGATCTGAAGGACACCTCACCAAAGAAGATATGCAGATGAAAAGTAAGCATGTGAAAAAATGCTCAACATCTTATGTCATTAGGGAACTGCAAATTAAAACTACTACACACCTATTATAATGGCTAAAATCTAAAACACTGACAACACCAAATGATGGCAAGATTGTGAAGCAACAGGACATCTCATTCATTGCTCATGGGAATGAAAAATGGTGCAGCTACTTTGGAAGATAGTTTCGCATTTTCTTGTAAAACTAAACATACTCATATCATGTAACTTAGCAATTATGTTCCTTAGTATTTACTCAAATGATTTGAAAACATATGTCCACTCAAAACCCTGCACATGGATGTTTATAGTGGCTTTATTCATAATGGCAAAACATGCAAGCAACCAAGATGTCCTTCAATAGGTGAATGGATAAACAAACTGTAATACATCCATACAATGGAATATTTTCAGCAATAAAATAAAATGAGCTATCAAGCCATGAGAAGACATGAGGGAACCTTAAATGCATATTACTAAAACAATCTGTAAAGGCTATGTACTGAATGATTCCAACTCAGTGGCATTCTGAAAAAGGCAAAACTACAGAGCCAATAAAAAGATCAGTGATTGCAAGTGCTGTGGGAGAGGGAAAGAAGGATGAATAGGTGAAGCACTAGGATATTTAGCACAGCGAAACTCTCCTCCATGATACAGTAATGGTGAATGCATATTATTATACACCTGTCAAAACTCATAGAATGCACAACACAATGTACACTGGTAAACTATGGTCTTTAGTTAAATAATTGTGTATCACTATTGGCTCATCAATTCTAACAAATATACCTCACTAATGCAAGAAATTAATAACAGCAGGCACTGGAGACAGGTAGATGAGGGTATATATGGGAACTCTCTTACTTTCTGCTAAATTTTTTTGTAAATCTAAAACTGATCAACAAGTAGTCTATTCACTTTTTTAAAAGAAGCATTTGTTTATTTCAAAGCCTTTTCTCATTCTAGATTTGGTGAGTTGACAAATATTACCATATTACTTGAGATGACATAGGGGCACACAAACATTCCTCTAAGCTGTGTTTTTTTGAATATTTGTTCTATCCAAGTGTGGATTTCTTGAAATGTTTATATTTATTATAATATCCATTTATTTATTGTAAATTATAATATTTACATATTTATTATAATTATATTCTATTTAAAATTGTGTATAATTATATATTTTATATTATAATTTATATATATATATATATATATATATAAAATCTCATTATACAATCTGAAGTTTTATATTGTTTTTAGTGGGTGTGTGGGCACCTTGAAAGCGAAATTACTTGCTGCTGGAATTCTGCCAAATTCTCCACCTGTTCTCAGATGAAAGCATACCTTTTCTACTAGATGATATTTTCTACAAAATATTTTCCATGGACTGACTTAACTTGTTTTTATGCTTCTTATTAAGAAGAAAAACCCTTATTTGTGTATGTTTTATAACATCCAGAGTGTGCATAAATTGTAAAGGTAGAACTCGATGAATATTCAAAGCATACCTGTTTAATCAGTACTTAAAAATCATGTAATACTAACACCTCCGATGACTCTCCTTACGCCCTTTTCCATTCAGTACCAGTCCCTAAGCATAACCATTCCTGATATCCAAAACCATGAATTTGTTTTGCCAGTTTTTGAAACTTATGCAAATCGAATCACACAAATAAGACTTTTAATCTGGCTTCTTTTGATTCACATTTTCTTTTTTTTATTCATACATTTTGTTTTTGTGTTAGTTCTCACTGCTGTATAAAATTTCAATGTACAAATATACTACAATTTCTTTATCTCTACTCTTGATGGTTATTTGTATGGTTTTGAATTTTTAACAATATTTTACAAATAGTGCTGCCACAAACAATCTTGTACATGTCTCTTGGTACACTTATGAGTATATCTGACAAGCTAATTATTGCTGTAAAAATGTTGCTTTAAAAAAATCCTTTAAATCTCAGTGTTGTATAACTTTAATATTTATGTCTTGTTAATGTGTTTGTAGGTTGGCTGGGATTTGGCCAACATAATGTGGATTTGGCTCAGATTGTTTGCTGGTTTCAAGCCTTCCCCCATTCCTTTCTCATTCTCCCTGGACTGGCAGATACTGGGGACATCTTCCCCAGGTGAAAAGGGTAGAGCACAAAGAAAGCTTAGACATGCATGCATATACCCATGTTCAAGGCATGTCTCCAACATCCCACTGGCCAGTGCAAATAGCATGGTTAAACCCAAAGGCAAGCATCAGGAAAATATGCTCTGTTCACAGTAAAGTCAGACTGAGTGACATTGGTAGACAACCCTGAAAGGGAAGGAATGGATAATCCTGCCCTAAAGGTGAGAAGGGAAAGAACATATTCTGCAGAATAATAATCTAGCCCAGGGATCCACAAAGTCTTGATCACCATCTGCTTTGGTAAAGTTTTATTGGAAAACACCCACATGCATTCATTAGTGTAGGATCTATGGCTGTTTTCATGTTACAGTGACAGAGTTGAGTAGTGGAACATAGATCATATGGCCTGCAAAATCTGAAATATTTTACTCTTTACAGAAGAATTTTTCCTAACTCTGATTAATCTATCCAAATAGGCGTATCAATTTGGAATATACCTAGAACCAGAATTGCTGAGTTATAAAAGAGACCACCAAATAGTTTTCCAAAATTTTATCTTTCACCTGCAATTTTTCCACCACTCGCTTTGCATTTTTCCTCTTTTTCAGCTTCATTGACTTATTACACTCTATTGAAATATGTTTCTTTTACTTCTTTTGTAATAAGTCTAGGACCTTATAGTTAGTTATTTTTATATTCAATCTTTTAGAGTATACTTGCATGTAGCTCACTTTCTAGATATTTACATCTCAAAAGAAATTATTATTAACAGTTGTGCACAATCAATATGTATTTATATTTTTCTATTCATTTTATTTTTGTGTGTGTCCATGTTTTTGTCTGGATCTTTTTCCTTCTGCCTAAACAACTCTATTATTTTTTATAATTAATACTTGATAAAAATAAATTTTCTTACTATTTATTTGTTCAGAAACTTTTATTTTTATTTTTTTGTAAGGCACTTTTGACTGCATGAGATTCTAAATAGCTATTTTTAATCCATCCTTCTTTAAAATATCATCACATTTTCCTTTGGCTTCCTTTGTTTCTGTTGAAGATTCTATTTACTGATACATTTTGCAGGTATTTTGTCTGTTTCTCTAGCTATTCTGATTTTGACTTTGCATTTAATTTTCAGCTCTTGGGTTATGCCGATGTGATTTTAATTGTACTTTTCCCTCTTGGCAGTGTAGAGCTTTTAGAATATGTGATTTGGTACCGTTCATCGGTTTTGGAAAATTATGGATTACTTTTTCTCCAAAAATGGCTTCTGCTTTATTTTTTTCTTCTTCAGCTGAACTTCAGTTACATGAAGGTTTTACTGTTTCATGAGGTCTGACATGTTCTTTATACTCTCTTCTGTATATAACATTACAAGTTTTCCATCTTTACTTCTCTCGAATAGTTTTCATCAACCTATCTTGAAGTTTTCTAACTCAGATTTCCTGTAACTAGTCTATTGAGTTCTTAATAGCATGTCTTTGCTTTCTTTTAAGATCTAGAATTCAAAATTGATTCTTTGGTGAATCTGTGCAATTATACCACATATTTTGCAACTTTCCATTAAGTTTCTTGTATGAATTAATTATGACTGTTTTAAAATTTCTCATTTCCAAATCTAATATATGGTTCACCTTCTGGTCACCTTATGTTTTGGTTGATTCTTTTGTGATGTTTCATAGCATCCCATGAGCTCAACATTTTGTATAAAAATTGTAGACAATCCAGAATGATATTGCATTTCACCACAGAGAGTTTTTTTTTTTTTTTTTTTTAATTTTGTCCTGGCTATTAGGAAAAATCTGGTGGGCTTAATCCAAACAAAGACTAACATAAAATGAGGTGCCTGGAATTTTGGTAAGGGCTTGTCTACCTCTGTTTAGCTTCAGGCTAAAGTAGTATTCCTTTAAATCTTTCAGTTAAGGGTACTTCTTCTTGACAATTCCTGAACTGTTTTAACTATTTTTTCATCACTTCAATATGGACAAAAATATTATATCTGATTTTCAAGCGCACCTGCTTGGTATCTTAGGAAATTGATCCTTGCAACTTCAGAATTTGGAAAATATCTCAAGGAGAAATGTGGCTGTGTGTTAAGCTCAGGGTTCTATCAGTACATTTTTATCAGAATCTTATGTGTCCAATTGTGTTTTGCCAGTCTTGGAAAAAACGAAAGGGAACCTAAAATTCTGCTTGTTACTTTTCCCCTCAGAAGTCTCTTGCCTTGCATCTAGAATCAAGAACTGAAAAATTTTCAGCTCACTTTTTCAGAGTTTCTACATCTTCAGAATATTGGTCCCTTTATTCTTGGTTTTGATTTGCTTTGGTTTTTTTTCACCAGCTCTCCATTGTGCTTGATGCCATTAGTTTGAGTTTCCAAAGTAAAACAGAACTACTTCAAAGGTGGAAAATGAATTTGATTCTGGAGAAAGTTAATATGTAGAGGCATATATATTTGATAAAGGCCAGACTCCTAGGTAAACATGAAATAAGCTAATATTAATTTGATACTGAGAAAATATCTCATTGTTTTGATGAATTTATCTTGTTATACACATTATATAATTTTTTTCTCAAATACTTATCATAAATTGGAATATTTTAAAGTACTATTTGGCCACCATGTTGGTAAGGTAGAATGTGATTATTAGTGCTGATAGTCTAAATTTGAATGCCTATGCTCATTCTATAGGCAAAAAAATTTTTTATTTGAGAAACATTTCATAGAGGCAGAGCTCTAGCTGATATAATCCAACCATCAGTGTTGCAAAAGACAAAAAACTTACAAATACATGCGAGTTTTAATGCCCTGATGTGTATTAAATAGTTTTAATGCAACTATTATAAAATATAGCCATTTAAAAAACTTAGAGTATAAGCTAACAGATATGGTAGAAGAAATTCTAAAGACATATATAAAAATGGACTTATTATGAACATTGTTGGAAAGCATTGATATTTTTACCCTCTTCCTTTTTAGGTATATAGTGACCACAAAAGAGAATCAAGTGAGATTTATCCCAGGGATGCAAGAATTCTTCAATATACACAAATCAATCAAAGTGATACACCACATTAACAAATTAAGGGAAAAAAAACCATATGATCATCTCAATAGATCCAGAAAAAGCTTTTGACAAAATTCAACACCCATTTATGATAAAAACTCTCCAAAAAATGGACATAGAGGGAACCTACCTCAACATAAAAAAGGCCATATATGACAAACCCACAGCAAACATCATACTCAGTGGTGAAAAACTGAAAGCATTTCCAGCAAGATCAGGAACAAGACAAGGATGTCCACTCTTGCCACTCTTTTTTATTTTTATTATTATTTTTTTTAAAGGAAATCCGTGTGGGAATGCTGTTTCTTTTTTTTTTTTTTTTTTTTTTTTGGCTGTGTTGGGTCTTCGTTTCTGTGCAAGGGCTTTCTCTAGTTGCGGCGAGCGGGGGCCACTCTTCATCGTGGTGTGCGGGCCTCTCACTGTCGCAGCCTCTCTTGTTGCAGAGCACAGGCTCCAGACGCACAGGCTCAGTAATTGTGGCTCACAGGCCCAGTCGCTCTGCGGCATGTGGGATCTTCCCAGACCAGGGCTCGAACCCATGTCCCCTGCATTGGCAGGCGGATTCTCAACCGCTGCACCACCACGGAAGCCCACTCTTGCCACTCTTATTCAAATAGTTTTGGAAGTCCTAGCCATGGCAATTAGAGAAGAAAAAGAAATAAAAGGGATACAAATTGGAAAAGAAGAAGTAAAACTGTCACTGTTTGCAGATGACAAGATACCATACATAGAAAATCCTAAAGATGCCACCAGAAAACTACTAGAACCAATCAATGACTTTGGTAAGGTTGCAGGATACAAAATGAATGCACAGAAATCTCTGGCATTCCTATACACCAACAACGAAAAATTAGAAAGAGAAATAAAGGAAACAATCCCATTTACAATCGCAACAAAGAGAATAAAATACCTAAGAATAAACCTGCCTAAGGAGACAAAAGACTTGTACTCAGAAAACTATAAAACACTGGTGAAAGAAATCAAAAATGACATAAACAGATGGAGAGATATACCATATTCTTGGATTGGAAGAATTAAAATTCTGAAAATGACTATACTACCCAAAGAAATCTACAGATTCAGTGCAATCCCTATCAAACTACCAGTGGCATTTTTCACAGAATTAGAACAAAAGATTTTACAATTCATATGGAAACACAAAAAAACCCGAATAGCCAAAGCAATCTTGAGAAAGAAAAATGAAGCTGGAGGAATCAGACTCCCTGACTTCAAACTATACCACAAAGCAACAGTAATCAAGACAGTATGGTACTGGCACAAAAATAGAAATATAGATCAATGGTACAGGATAGAATGCCCAGAGATAAACCCATGCACATATGGTCACCTAATTTACAACGAAGGAGGCAAGAGCATACAATGGAGAAAAGACAGCCTCTTTCATAAGTGGTGCTGGGAAAACTGGACAGCTACATGTAAAAGAATGAAATTAGAACACTCCCAAACACCATACACAAAAATAAACTCCAAATTTATTAGAGACCTAAATGTAAGACCAGACACCATAAAACTCTCAGAGGAAAACATAGGCTGAACACTCTATGACATAAACTGCAGCAAGATCTATTTTAACCCACCTACTAGAGTAATGGAAATAAAAACAAAAATAAACAAATGGGACTTAATTAAACCTAAAAGCTTTTGCACAACAAAGGAAACCATAAACAAGACAAAAAGACAACCCTCAGAATGGAAGAAAATGTTTGCAAATGAAACGATGGACAAAGGATTAATCTCCAAAATATACAAACAGCTCATGGAGCTCAATATCAAAAAAATAAACAATCCAATTAAAAAATGGGCAGAAGACCTAGATAGACATTTCATCAAGGAAGACATACAGATGACCAAGAGGCACATGAAAAGATGCTCAATATCACTAATTATTAGAGAAATGCAAATCAAAACTACAATGAGTTTTCACCTCACACTGGTCAGAATGGCCATTCTCAAAATCTAGAAACAATAAATGCTGGAAAGAGTGTGGTGAAAAGGGAACCCTCCTGCACTGTTGGTGGGAATGTAAATTGATACAACCACTATGGAGAACAGTATGGAGGTTCCTTAAAAAACTAAAAATAGAACTACCATATGACCCAGCAACTCCACTACTGGGCATATACCATGAGAAAACCATAAATCAAAAAGAGACATGCACCACAGTGTTCATTGCAGCTCTATTTACAATAGCCAGGACATGGAACCAACCTAAATTTCCATTGACAGATGAATGGATAAAGAAGATGTGGCACATATATACAATGGAATATTACTCAGCCATAAAAAGAAACGAAATTGAGTTATTTGTAGTGAGGTGGAAGGACCTAGAGTCTGTCATACAGAGTGAAGTAAGTCAGAAAGAGAAAAACAAATACTGTATGCTAACAAGTATATACGGAATCTAAAAAAAAAGAAAAAATATGGTACGGATGAACCTAGTTGCAGGGCAGGAATAAAGACGTAGACATAGAGAATGGACTTGAGGACACGGGTTGGGAGGGGGAAGCTGGGGCGAAGTGAGAGTAGCATTGGCATATATGCACTACCAAATGTAAAATAGCTAGTGGGAAGAAGTAGCATGGCACAGGGAGATCAGCTCGGTGCTTTGCGATGACCTAGAGAGGTGGGATAGGGAGGGTGGGAGGGAGGCTCAAGAGGGAGGGGATAACAGAAACTAACACAGTATTGTGAATCAATTTTACTCCAATAAAGATCTATTAAGAAAAAAAGAAGAAAATTCTTCCTCTCTCATTCTCTCTTTCTCCCTCACCATCACCCCACACATGTGAATAATCACACTCAAATACACAAACATACATGTTAAACTGGAGAAGACAATTCAGTATAAATATAACAAAGCAATATTTTTCTATGAAATACAGTTTATTAGTAATACATACATATTTTAAAATAAAATTGATAATCAAATTTAATTAGATTTTTCATAGCATTATAAAGGTAATACAATATCAAAGGAAAAATTTTTCCATAAACTATGATACAATCCAATAGATAATAATGAATCAAAATGGGCATGCTGAATTTCATTTATTTATCTCAGTTTAATATAAAGTTAGTATTTCTGAAGACATTTACAAATTTCTCATGCAAAGGAAACCTGGAGATAGTGACAATAGAACAGGAAGACATAGGCAATAACCTAAATATTCTTTAGCAGAGGCCATAGGACGAGTATCTTCCACAGCACAGTGGGCGACAGAGGCTGTAACCATAGCCACAATAACCAGAGCCGTAGCCACAGTCATGGGCACAGCCCAGGCCACCGTAGCCATAACTCAGGCACCATAATAGTTGCCATAGTAACACATGGTGTTGGGAGTGGGAGGTTCAATTGAAGAACAAGAAGTAGGTATCTTTAGTCTGAATGTCACCATCTGCCAAGTGCCTTTTATACCCACTCAGTGATGGGTGGGGAAAACCACAGGCAATGTAGCATCCTGTATCTCACTAATTTACTTCAGACAACATCATAAATATCTTGATTTAGTGGCAAAATGAGTCTCTCATAACTGAGATAATTTGCCCCTACTCCAGGATTCCATGGTCAATTTATGGACCTTTAAAATGAAACTCTTGTTCTATTTTAAATGCTATGTCTCACTCATATTTATTTAGTTGAATAAATATGACCTGATTACATGGCATGATGTAAAACATGAAAATAAATATCCTATTTTTTGTTTTGTTTTCATTCCTCCGTAAGAAGAAGCGTTTTAAAATAAATCTTGTCTAGAGAAACATGCTTCCTCAATCTTGCTCCTGAAAGATAGATATAATATATATTCATAAACTCTTGTAAAACACTTCCTTCTAATTCAATATAACTAGTTATTGGTTATGTTGCTGGCAATAAGGTGACACGTTACTATGGTATATAAACGTATTTGGCATTTATTTATGAACTTCTCCTTTAGTATGTATTACTTTGTTCTTTCCAGAAAATGTATGACTGTTTTATGGGCAGAAACTGTGTATATTTTATGCTTCCTTTTGTTATCATATATGAAGGTGCTGTAGATGTATCTGTAAAACATACCAAGGTTAAGTTTGGTGCTCCATCTTCAACTCTTATGTCTTTTCAGCTACGGCTTATTTTTGCTTTTACAGATGCCCTAGATTTGCAGTAGTGAATGTCTTGAAAAAGTGTGTGGACAGGATCAGAGAAGTCAAGAGATTCATGCACTCATTCTTCATTCCTTCAATTTTCAGCTGATGGGTGCATTATTGATGGACATAGGAAGCCCCAATCATGGACAGAGTAAGCTAGCACACAACAGAGACTATTTCTCTTTTTTTTTCCTTTTTAGTTTTAAATAGTTAATGAATTTTATTAAAATAAAATCTACTTAAAACAAATTAGATCTATTTAAGAGTACCGTTAAATCAGTTTTGACAGAAAAAGATATTAATATAAATTATGTATCTTCAATCAAAATATAGCTATTAGGAAATTTCATATTGGGGAGAGAAGCTTCCTCTCTGATTTTATAGTTGCTGAACCCAAATTTTCTCTGACCCCACAAACACTGACAGTTATGTAGTTTGTTATCTTCAAACGTTGAAAGTAGCCATGGGTGTATGGATATGATGAAAAACCCAGCTTTCCCTCATGCTTCTAGTTTAGATTATATTAAACTTCAGAGAGAAATAGGTTTGTAGCCTCTTTCAACCAGTCAGTTATTTATTTGTTAGTAACTGTGTGTCAACCATTTTTAAGACATATTATGTAACGTCTATTATTGTTCCTGTGTCTCCTTTTATCACTAGCTTTCTCATGCATAACATAAGATGCTAGAAATGGTGCAAGGACATTAGTGAAACTTCCAGTATTACAAAAGAAAAATAAAATAAGTTTCTTTTCTTTTTAAATTGGAAAATAAATCATTATTTTTCTTCACTGGGCCAAATGTATCTCTGACATTATTGAAGCATTGTACATTTCTTCAAATAATTAAGATAGATTTTCAGGTTTCAAAATGATGCTTGGGATCTATGTTAGTCAACTAGAATTTCTTTTTCTTTTTCCTTTCAATTAGAATTTCTTTTTTTTTTATTTTTAAAATTTTTATTGGAGTATAGTTGATTTACAATGTTGTGTTAGTTTCAGCTATACAGTAAAGTGAATCAGTTATACATCATATACATATATTCACTCTTTTTCTTTTTTTTTTTAAAGATTCTTTTCCCATATAGGCCATTACAGACTAATGTAGAGTTCCCTGTGCTACACAGCAGGTTACTATTAGTTATCTATTTTATATACAGTAGTGTGTATATGTCAATCACAATCTTCCAGTTTATCCCTCCCCCCCATACCCTGGTATTATAAGTTTGTTTTCTACATCTGTGAATCTACTTCTGTTTTGTAAATAAGTTCATTTGTACCCTTTATTTTTAGATTCCAGATATAAGTGATATCATATGATATTTGTCTTTCTCTGGCTTACTTGACTCAGTATGACAATCTCTAGGTCCATCTATGTCACTGCAAATGGCATTATTTTGTTCTTTTTATGGCTGAGTAATATTCCATTTATATATGTACCACATCTTCTTTCAGTGGTAGTATTCACTTTTCAAATATAATGATGCCTAAACAGTTTTGGGGTAAAATATAGTAATTTCTTAAAAATGTAATAGAAAGTCCAATTAATCAAAATCATCTTTTGCCTGATACCATATTTCATAAAGTCCTGTTTTTTCAACAAATGCTGGAGGGGGTGTGGAGAAAAGGGAGCCCTCTTGCACTGTTAGTGGGAATGTAAATTGATACAGCCACTATGGAGAACAGTATGGAGGTTCCTGAAAAAACTGAAAATAGAACTACCATATGACCCAGCAACCCCACTCCTGGGCATATACCCAGAGGAAACCATAATTCAAAAAGACACATGCACCCCAATGTTCATTGCAGCACTATTTACAATAGCCAGCTCATGGAAACAACCTAAGTGCCCATCTACAGATGAATGGATAAAGAAGATGTGATACATACATACAATGGAATATTACTCAGTCATAAAAAAGAATGAAATTGGGTCATTTGTAGAGACGTGGATGGACCTAGAGACTGTCATACAGAGTGAAGTAAGTCAGAAAGGAAAAAACAAATAATGTATATTAATGCATATATGTGGAATCTAGAAAAATGCTTCAGATGAACCAGTTTGCAAGGCAGAAATAGAGACACAGATGTAGAGAATAAATATATGGACACCCAGGGGGGAAGGAGGGGATGAATTGGGAGATTGGGATTGACATATATACACTAATACGTATAAAATAGATAACTAATAAGAACCTGCTGTATAAAAATAAATAAAGTGAAAAAAAATCCTGTTTTTTTTTTTTTTTTTTTTTTTTTTTTTGCCATTTCCCAATGTCATTAGGCTTCTTAAGGGAAAATAGAATAAGTGACACATTCATTTTTGGGATTTCAAAGGAAAAATATGGAATCTCAAAAATATGGAGCAGTGGTATAAGAGGGAGGCGGTGACTCAGTGCACTGAAGACCGTCCTGCTTAGGTGGTGAACAGTGGGCAGATTCTTCCTGGAGAGTCTGAACATCAACCATCAGGCAATGAGTCAGCAGCCATCAGACACAGGATGCTTTGTGAACTATTTTGTGAATGACATGCAGAGTATAAATAGAAACATGTGAGGTCAGAGGAACAAATTATCTCTTTTCTGAGACACAGTTTTTAGTAATTCAGCCAAAACTAAGGTATCAAGAAATAGACAAATGCACGTGTTGTTAAACACGGTGGTAGAAGAAAGGACTATTTTGGTCGGCAAAGTGTCATTTAAAAATTTAGCATATGAATGTAAATCAGTAGTATGATCAGATATAGCAGTGGCCACTGAATCACATGAAAGCCCAGATTACATATAGCCTTAGACAGAAAGACTTGATATTCAGATCTTTTGACTTTTTAGCTACATCAAAACCTTAGGAGACATCCCAAGTCAATGTTGGTTCTTTATCTGTCTCTTTTCACTGTTTCTCTCTCATGTCTCTATTCTTCTCCGTCTCTGTTCCTCTTTCACATACTACACACACACACAAATTTAAAAAAGGAAAAATGATGGACAGAAATTAATATAAATGTAATTAAGCAATATTTATATGGATAGACAGTTTAATAAACATGAACTTTATTTTCTCACATGAATTATATGAAATAAACATTGCTGAAGAAAAATAATGTTAATAAAAATAAAAGTAAAACTTTTCTATAAATTATAAGGCATTCTGTGCATTTAGGTTAATCAAAGTTGGTCATGCTGAATCTGTATTACTTTTTTTCCCACGAGTTAGGAATGAAGTTGGCATGTCTGATGTTAAATATGGAGGTTGGGTTAGGGAACATGAGAGGAGGTGTCCAATGAGTTGAACTGTTCTGAAGGGCATAGATAGAACCCATAGGACCAGAATATTATGCTGTAGGATGAGCAGCTCATAACCAGAGACCAGGCACCATTATGACTCATGGTGACAGAAATGAAAGATTCCATCAAGCAGCAGGGAATCTGTCCTCAGATTAAATATCAGCAACTGCATGGTTCAGGGTCTTTTATTTTTATTTTTTTTTAATTGAAGTATAGTTGCTGTACAATATTATATAACTTAGAGGTATACAATATAATGATTCACAATTTTTAAAGGTTAACTCCATTTATAGTTATTATAAAATATTTGATATATTCCCTGTGTTGTACAATATATCCTTGTAGCTTATTTTATACCTAATAGATTGTCCCTTTTAATCCCCTACCTCTATGTTGCTCATTTCCCCTTCCCTCTCCCCACCGGTAACCACTAGTTTGTTTTCTATCTCTGTGAGTCTGCTTCTTTTTGTTATATTCACTACTTTGTTGTGAATTAAGGAAATTAAGGAAACACTCCCATTTACCATTTCAACAAAAAGAATAAAACACCTAGGAATAAACCTACCTAGGGAGACAAAAGACCTGTATGCAGAAAACTGTAAGACACTAATGAAAGAAATTAAAGATGATACCAACAGAAGGAGAGATATACCATGTTCTTGGATTGGAAGAATCAATATTGTGAAAATGACTATATTACCCAAAGCAGTTTACAGGTTCAGTGCAATCCTTATGAAATTACCAATGGCATTTTTTACGGAACTAGAACAAAAAAATCTTAAAATTTGTATGGAGACACAAAAGACCCCGAATAGCCAAAGCAGTCTTTTTTTTTTTTTTTTTTTTTCCCACTGTAACAGCTCCTTTACTTTGCAGTGAAAATTGATTTGTATATTCTTTGCCTCTGAGTCCTTGTGGGATTTTTTTTTTTAATTCAGACATAAAGTCACAAAAATTATACTCATCCTCATCAGTTCACTCAGTCCCAGGTAATTATTTTTTTTTTCCATCTTGATCTTTTGTTAGCACTTTTATGAGTTCATCAGTTTTTCATTAGAGTTCTGAAAATGCTTATTAATTCAGTTCAGCAGTACAGTCAGTTACCAGAAACCTGTACTTGTCAGAGTCTTTTCCATGAATTTCTTGAAGATGAAACCCTTTTATAGGAACATATTTGCAAAATCATCAGAGTACACCCAGAACTGTCTGTAAATGACAAAAGACTTAAAAATGACCATGGTTAAAGATTTGATGAAAGTTCATAATAATGCAGTTGACAAGAAAATTAGTTATTTCTGAGATATACATTTTAAAGTAATAACTAGGATTATTACTTATAACATTATACCAGAACATATAAGATTTTTAGAAGTTTCCTGTAATGTCTGAAACATTTATATTAACATATTTCCATACATATTTCCATACAAATACAAATATAAGATTTTTAGAAATTTCATGTAATGTCTGAAACATTTATATTAACATATTTCCATACAAATAACCCAATGAAAGTTTAGTATTAGTTGTTTTGTTTGTTTTTTTATACTGCAAGTTCTTATTAGGCATCAGTTTTATACATATCAGTGTATACATGTCAATCCCAATCGCCCAATTCAGCACACCACCATCCCCACCTCACCGCAGTTTTCCTCCCTTGGTGTCCATATGTCCATTCTCTACATCTGTGTCTCAACTTCTGCCCTGCAAACTGGATCATCTGTACCATTTTTCTAGGTTCCACATACATGCATTAATATACGATATTTGTTTTTCTCTTTCTGACTTACTTCACTCTGTATGACAGTCTCTAGATCCATCCACGTCTCAACAAATGACTCAATTACGTTCCTTTTTATGGCTGAGTAATATTCCATTGTATATATGTACCACATATTCTTTATCCATTCGTCTGTCGATGGGCATTTAGGTTGCTTCCATGACCTGGCTATTGTAAATAGTGCTGCAATGAACATTCGGGTGCATGTGTCTTTTTGAATTACGGTTTTCTCTGGGTATATGCCCAGTAGTGGGATTGCTGGGTCATATGGTAATTCTATTTTTAGTTTTTTAAGGAACCTCCATATTGTTCTCCATAGTGGCTGTATCAATTTACATTCCCACCAACAGTGCAAGAGGGTTCCCTTTTCTCCACACCCTCTCCAGCATTTGTTGTTTGTAGATTTTCTGATGATGCCCATTCTAACAGGAGTGAGGTGATACCTCATTGTAGTTTTGATTTGCATTTCTCTAATAATTAGTGATGTTGAGCATCTTTTCATGTGCTTCGTGGCCGTCTGTATGTCTTCTTTGGAGAAATGTCTATTTAGGTCTTCTGCCCATTTTTGGATTGGGGTGTTTGTTTCTTTGATATTGAGCTGAATGAGCTGTTTATATATTTTGGAGATTAATCCTTTGTCCGTTGATTCATTTGCAAATATTTTCTCCCATTCTGAGGGTTGTCTTTTCGTCTTGTTTATGGTTTCCTTTGCTGTGCAAAAGCTTTGAAGTTTCATTAGGTCCCACTTGTTTATTTTTGTTTTTATTTCCATTACTCTAGGAGGTGGATCAAAAAAGATCTTGCTGTGATTTATGTCAAAGAGTGTTCTTCCTATGTTTTCCTCTAAGAGTTTTATAGTGTCCAGTCTTTTATTTAGGTCTCTAATCCATTTTGAGTTTATTTTTGTGTATGATTTTAGGGAGTATACTAATTTCATTCTTTTACATGTAGCTGTCCAGTTTTCCCAGCACCACTTATTGAAGAGACTGTCTTTTCTCCATTGTATATCTTTGCCTCCTTTGTCATAGATTAGTTGACCATAGGTGCGTGGGTTAATCTCTGGGCTTTCTATCTTGTTCCATTGATCTATGTTTCTGTTTTTGTGCCAGTACCATATTGTCTTGATTACTGTAGCTTTGTAGTATAGTCTGAAGTCAGGGAGTCTGATTCCTCCAGCTCCATTTTTTTGCCTCAAGACTGCTTTGGCTATTCGGGGTCTTTTGTGTCTCCATACAAATTTTAAGATGATTTGTTCTAGCTCCGTAAAAAATGCCATTGGTAATTTGATAGGGATTGCATTGAATCTGTAGATTGCTTTGGGTAGTATACTCATTTTCACAATGTTGATTCTTCCAATCCAAGAACATGGTATATCTCTCCATCTGTTGGTATCATGTTTAATTTCTTTCATCAGTGTCTTATAGTTTTCTGCATACAGGTCTTTTGTCTCCCTAGGTAGGTTTATTCCTAGGTATTTTATTCTTTTTGTTGCAATGGTAAATGGGAGTGTTTCCATAATTTCTCTTTCAGATTTTTCATCATTAGTGTATAGGAATGCAAGAGATTTCTGTGCATTAATTTTGTAACCTGAAACTTTACCATATTCATTAATTAGCTCTAGCAGTTTTCTGGTGGCAGTTTTAGGATTCTCTATGTATAGTATCATGTCATCCGCAAACAGTGACAGTTTTACTTCTTCTTTTCCAATTTGTATTCCTTTTATTTCTTTTTCTTCTCTGATTGCCATGGCTAGGACTTCCAGAACTATGTTGAATAATAGTGGTGAGAGTGGACATCCTTGTCTCGTTCCTGATCTTAGAGGAAATGCTTTCAGTTTTTCACCATTGAGAATGATATTTGCTGTGGGTTTGTCATATATGGCCTTTATTAAGTTGAGGTAGGTTCCCTCTATGCCCACTTTCTGGAGAGTTTTTATCATAAATGGGTGTTGAATTTTGTCAAAAGCTTTTTCTGCATCTATTGAGATGATCATATGGTTTTTATACTTCAGTTTGTTAATATGGTGTATCACATTGATTGATTTGCGTATATTGAAGAATCCTTGCATCCCTGGGATAAATCCCACTTGATCATGGTGTATGATCCTTTTAATGTGTTGTTGGATTCTGTTTGCTAGTATTTTGTTGAGGATTTTTGCATCTATATTCATCAGTGATATTGGTCTGTAATTTTCTTTTTTTGTAGTGTCTTTGTCTGGTTTTGGTATCAGGGTGATGGTGGCCTCATAGAATGAGTTTGGGAGTGTTCCTTCCTCTGCAATTTTTTGGAAGAGTTTGAGAAGGATGGGTGTTAGCTCTTCTCTAAATGTTTGATAGAATTCACCTGTGAAGCCATCTGGTCCTGGACTTTTGTTTGTTGGAAGATTTTTAATCACACTTTCAATTTCATTACTTGTGATTGGTCTGTTCATATTTTCTGTTTCTTCCTGATTCAGTCTTGGAAGGTTATACCTTTCTAAGAATTTGTCCATTTCTTCCAGGTTGTCCATTTTATTGGCATAAAGTTGCTTGTAGTAGTCTCTTAGGATGCTTTGTATTTCTGCGGTGTCTGTTGTAACTTCTCCTTTTTCATTTCTGATTTTATTGATTTGAGTCCTCTCCCTCTTTTTCTTGATGAGTCTGGCTAATGGCTTATCAATTTTGTTTATCTTCTCAAAGAACCAACTTTTAGTTTTATTGATCTTTGCTATTGTTTTCTTTGTTTCTATTTCATTTATTTCTGCTCTGATCTTTATGATTTCTTTCCTTCTGCTAACTTTGGGTTTTGTTTGTTCTTTCTCTAGTTTCTTTAGGTGTAAGGTTAGATTGTTTACTTGAGATTTTTCTTGTTTCTTGAGGTAGGCTTGTATAGCTATAAACTTCCCTCTTAGAACTGCTTTTGCTGCATCCCATAGGTTTTGGGTTGTCGTGTTTTCATTGTCATTTGTCTCTAGGTATTTTTTTATTTCCTCTTTGATTTCTTCAGTGATCTCTTGGTTATTTAGTAACGTATTGTTTAGCCTCCATGTGTTTGTCTTTTTTACGTTTTTTTCCCTGTAATTCATTTCTAATCTCATAGCATTGTGGTCAGAAAAGATGCTTGATATGATTTCAATTTTCTTAAATTTACTGAGGCTTGATTTGTGACCCAAGATGTGATCTATCCTGGAGAATGTTCCGTGCGCACTTGAAAAGAACGTGTAATCTGCCGTTTTTGGATGGAATGTCCTATATATATCAATTAAATCTATCTGGTCTATTGTGTCATTTAAAGCTTCTGTTTCCTTATTTATTTTCATTTTGGATGATCTGTCCATTGTTGTAAGTGAGGTGTTAAAGTCCCCCACTATTATTGTGTTACTGTCGATTTCCTCTTTTATAGCTGTTAGCAGTTGCCTTATGTATTGAGGTGCTCCTATGTTGGGTGCATATATATTTATAATTGTTATATCTTCTTCTTGGATTGATCCCTGGATCATTATGTAGTGTCCTTCCTTGTCTCTTGTAACATTCTTTATTTTAAAGTCTATTTTATCTGATATGAGTATAGCTACTCCAGCTTTCTTTTGATTTCCATTTGCATGGAATATCTTTTTCCATCCCCTCACTTTCAGTCTGTATGTGTCCCTAGGTCTGAAGTGGGTCTCTTGTAGACAGCATATATATGGGTCTTGTTTTTGTATCCATTCAGCCAGTCTATGTCTTTTGGTTGGGGCATTTAATCCATTCATGTTTAAGGTAATTATCGATATGTATGTTCCTATGACCATTTTCTTAATTGTTTTGGGTTTGTTTTTGTAGGTCCTTTTCTTCTCTTGTGTTTCCCACTTAGAGAAGTTCCTTTAGCATTTGTTGTAGAGCTGGTTTGGTGGTGCTGAATTCTCTTAGCTTTTGCTTGTCTGTAAAGCTTTTGATTTCTCCATCAAATCTAAATGAGATCCTTGCTGGGTAGAGTAATCTTGGTTGTAGGTTCTTCCCTTTCATCACTTTAAGTATATCATG
The DNA here is from genome assembly GCF_949987535.1 of Balaenoptera acutorostrata. Taxonomy (NCBI): domain Eukaryota; kingdom Metazoa; phylum Chordata; class Mammalia; order Artiodactyla; family Balaenopteridae; genus Balaenoptera; species Balaenoptera acutorostrata. The sequence continues at coordinate 137,581,191 of NC_080067.1, read as the reverse complement.
CCACTCCCTTCTGGCTTGCAGAGTTTCTGCTGAGAAATCAGCTGTTAACCTTATGGGAGTTCCTTTGTATGTTATTTGTCGTTTTTCCCTTGCTGCTTTCAATAATTTTTCTTTGTCTTTAATTTTTGCCACTTTGATTACTATGTGTCTCGGCGTGTTTCTCCTTGGGTTTATTCTGTATGGGACTCTCTGCGCTTCCTGGACTTGGGTGGCTATTTCCTTTCCCATGTTAGGGAAGTTTTCGACTATAATCTCTTCAAATATTTTCTCTGGTCCTTTCTCTCTCTCTTCTCCTTCTGGGACCCCTATAATGCGAATGTTGTTGTGTTTAATGTTGTCCCAGAGATCTCTTAGACTGTCTTCATTTCTCTTCATTCTTTTTTCTTTAGTCTGTTCTGCAGCAGTGAATTCCACCATTCTGTCTTCCAGGTCACTTATCCGTTCTTCTGCCTCAGTTATTCTGCTCTTGATTCCTTCTAGTGTAGTTTTCATTTCAGTTATTGTATTGGTCATCTCTGTTTGTTTGTTCTTTAATTCTTCTAGGTCTTTGTTAATCATTTGTTGCATTTTCTCAATCTTTGCCTCCATTCTTATTCCGAGGTCCTGGATCATCTTCACTATCATTATTCTGAATTCTTTTTCTGGAAGGTTGCCTATCTCCACTTCATTTAGTTGTTTTTCTGGGGTTTTTTCTTGTTCCTTCATCTGGTACATAGCCCTCTGCCTTTTCATCTTCTCTGTCTTTCTGTAACTGTGGGTTTTGGTCCACAGACTGCAGGATTGTAGTTTTTCTTGCTTCTGTTGTCTGCCCTCTGGTGGTTGAGGCTATCTAAGAGGCTTGATGTGAGGCTCTGGTGGTGGGTAGAGCTGACTGTTGCTGTGGCGGTCAGAGCTCAGTAAAACCTTAATCCACTTGACTGTTGATGGGTGGGGCTGGGTTCCCTCCCTGTTGCTGTGGCGGTCAGAGCTCAGTAAAACCTTAATCCACTTGACTGTTGATGGGTGGGGCTGGGTTCCCTCCCTGTTGGTTGTTTTGCCTGAGGCAACCCAACACTGGAGCCTACCCGTGCTCTTTGGTGGGGTTAATGGCAGACTCTGGGAGGGCTCACGCCAAGGAGAACTTCCCAGGACCTCTGCTGCCAGTGTCCTTATCCCCATGGTGAAACAGAGCCACCACTTGCCTCTGCAGGAGACCCCCCAACACCAGCAGGTACGTCTGGTTCAGTCTCCCCCAGGGTCACTGCTCCTTCCCCTGGGTCCCGATGCACACATTACTTTGTGTGTGCCCTCCAAGAGTGGAGTCTCTGTTTCCCCCAGTCCTGTCACAGTCCTGCAATCAATTCCCACTACACTTCAAAGTCTGATTCTCTAGGAATTCCTCCTCCCGTTGCCGGACCCCCAGGTTGGGAAGCCTGACGTGGGGCTCAGAACCTTCACTCCAGTGGGTGGACTTCTGTGGTATAAGTGTTCCCCAGTCTGTGAGTCACCCACCCAGCAGTTATGGGATTTGATTTTACTCTGATTGTGCCCCTCCTACCGTCTCACAGTGGCTTCTCCTCTGTCCTTGGACGTGGGGTATCCTCCTTGGTGAAGTCCAGGGTCTTCCTGTCAATGATTGTCCAGCAGCCAGTTGTGATTCTGGTGCTCTCGCAAGAGGGAGTGAGAGCACGTCCTTCTACTCCGCCATCTTCAAGTGTCTTTTTCAAAAGTAAGTCGCCAAAGCAGTCTTGAGGGAAAAAAACGGAGCTGGAGGAATCAGACTCCTTGACTTCAGACAATACTACAAAGCTACAGTAATCAAGACAATATGGTACTGGCACAAAAACAGAAACATAGATCAATGGAACAAGATAGAAAGCCCAGAGATAAACCCATGCACCTATGGTCAACTTATCTATGACAAAGTAGGCAAGGATATACAATGGAGAAAAGACAGTCTCTTCAATAAGTGGTACTGGGAAAACTGGATAGCTCCATGTAAAAGAATGAAATTAGAATACTCCCTAACACCATACACAAAAATAAACTCAAAATGGATTCAAGACCTAAATGTAAGACCGGACACTATAAAACTTTTAGAGGAAAACATAGGAAGAACACTCTTTGACATAAATCACAGCAAGATCTTTTTTGATCCACCTCCTAGAGTAATGGAAATAAAAACAAAAATAAACAAATGGGACCTAATGAAACTTCAAAGCTTTTGCACAGCAAAGGAAACCATAAACAAGAGGAAAAGACAACCCTCAGAATGGGAGAAAATATTTGCAAATGAATCAACGGACAAAGGATTAATCTTCAAAATATATAAACAGCTCATGCAGCTCAATATTAAAAAAACAAACAACCCAATCCAAAAATGGGCAGAAGACCTAAATAGACATTTCTCCAAAAAAGACATACAGATGGCCAAGAAGCACATGAAAAGCTACTCAACATCACTAATTATTAGAGAAATGCAAATCAAAACTACAGTGAGGTATCACCTCACACCAGTTAGAATGGGCATCATCAGAAAATCTACAAACAACAAATGCTGGAGAGGGTGTGGAGAAAAGGGAACCCTCTTGCACTGTTTGTGGGAATGTAAATTGATACAGCCACTATGGAGAAGAGTAATGAGGTTACTTAAAAAACTAAAAATAGAATTACCATATGATCCAGCTATCCCACTACTGGTCATATACCAGAGAAAACCATAATTCAAAAAGACACATGCACCCCAATGTTCACTGCAGCACTATTTACAATTGCCAGGTCATGGAAGCATCCTAAATGCCCATCGACAGACAAATGGATAACAAAGATGTGGTACATGTATACAATGGAATATTACTCAGCCATAAAAAGGAACAAAATTGGGTCATTTGTTGAGATGTGGATGGATCTAGAGACTGTCATACAGAGTGAAGTAAGTCAGAAAGAGGAAAACAATATCGTATATTAACGCATATATGTGGAACCTAGAAAAATGGTACAGATGAACCGGTTTGCAGGGCAGAAATTGAGGCACAGATGTAGAGAACAAACATGTGGACACCAAAGGGGGGAAGCCGTGGTGGGGTGGTGGTGGTGGTGTGATGAATAGGGCAATTGGGATTGCCATGTGTACACTGATGTGTATAAAATTGATAACTAATAAGAACCTGCTGTATAAAAAAATAAATTAAATTAAAACATTAAAAAAAAAAAGATTCTAAGAGCTTTCTGAACCATACTATCAAGACTAAAGGACTTAAGGGGAAAATGTGTCCATCTTGTTAATGCTGCTTAATAAAATATTGAGTACTCTCCAAAAAAAAAATAATAACGTATACAATGATCTCATTTTTATAAAGAAAAAATAGGTAATATTTGGTACTTATTGAGATGTTACTATGATATGATTGCTTTCTTCAATGGTAATGAGACATGATTCCTAGAATAAGAGGGGGAGTCAAAAAAGCTTTTTTTTTTGGTTTTTCTTTAATGCATGATTTCTCATCAATATTCAGCCTGTTTGGTCTTTACACGCATAACTATGCATGAAGATTAGTTTTTCCAAATGTGTCTAGAGCAGTAGCAGGATGTATCCTCCACTAGTTAGGGTAGTCATCAGAAAGACTTTCCTGCTGTGCAGCAAGTTAAGTGAGTGAATATCCTAAGAAACGGGCATTCGCATTCGTCAGACCCTCCTCATTACCTTCTCTTAGAACAGATGCTGTGCGCCCTTGCTGGCAACCAATTTCAACACTCTTGCTTCATTTAGTATTCTAAGAGGCATTTAAAAAATTCTCTAATAGAAAAAAAAAAGTTAGTCTGCAGGTGTTACATTTTCTCCTCTCCCAAAGTCTTCTGTCTCCTGGGAGAAGGACATGCACATCTTGGAACAGCATGCTAATCAACAACAGAAAATTGACACAGATGTTCATCTGTTTAAATGAAATAGAAAAACATAGCTCAATATGATGACAGTAGGTCTTTATTCCCAGAGGGATATTCCTTATGCCCTGAGATATAATGATGTGTTTAAATTGATTTAAAAATTATGAATTAGTTTGGAAACTCTATACAGTCATTAAAATAATCTAGAAAAGATTGAATGATAAATAAATATAAATAAAAATAAATAAATATTGATAAAAAACTGTGTAATAATTTTCAAAGATGTTAAATAATTTCAAATATGTTAAAATTTTTTAAAAAATTTAAGTACAGCAAGGATATACATCATACTACCAACATTGAATATTGTAAGGTGATGTCAATGTGTAAAGGTTTTAATTCTTTTTTGTTTATTTTCCATTTTTGTAAAATAAATCTCTAGTATTTTACTAATTTTAAATTATATCATTTAAGACAAAGTACTTGTAAATCAGTCTTAAATGTTTATTTGAATTAAAATTAAAACACCTACCACACCAGGAAGAACGATGGTCTCATTCACCTCAGTGAGGTCCTTCCTACTAATACCATACCAGTTTCTCAGTCTGTATAATCTGAGTTCAGCAAAATGGAGGTCAGCTTTTACTCATTTATTTATTTTTCTTATAATTATGTTCCTCGGGAATTGTAAGTTCAGAAATATTTAGATACTAAAATGTATATGTTCCATATATTCTCTTTCCCTCTCTTATTTCATAAGAAATAATAGGTGAGAAAATAAGGAATTTTATTTGATGAAGTAAAAATTAAGTTAATTATATAATTTTTTCTAATTTAATTCTTAATTCATGACATTTCTAGAAAGTCAGTTATAGCCTTTTTACCTTGTGTTTCTGAAACATTGCAAAGAAGTTGATTAATATGAAAAAAAAGACAAAGTAATGATTTCTGCTTCATAGCCTCTTCATCTGAAGCCACAAGTTTATTTTCTGTTTTCCAAATGATTGCAAACAAAAAATTTACCCAATATTTTGCACTATGTAGCACAGGTCTCCATATTTCCATCCTCCACTGACAGCTTTCCCCTTTGTCCACAACCTACACTTGAATCCAAGTTGGGTTTTTTTAATACACTAACATACTATTTCTTGTAACAATTTCTGCTATTAGTCAGCTTTCCCGAGGTGACAATTTCAACACAGCACATTACAAAAACAAATCATAATTTCTCTCTCACCTTACAGGTTTGGGTCAGCAGCTCTGGGTCTGCTTCTTCATGTTTTCTCATTCTGGGATCTAATCAGAAGGAAGGACACTTCTTGAGAACATCTTTGTTGCAAAGAGGAAAGAAAAACAGAATCACTGGCAAAACTTGTCTCTGAAACAGAGTGTTCACATGTGATGTAAATTACAGGGGCTCATATTCCTTGACCAAACACATCACATGGCAAACCCAACATCAGTGGAATTGGGAATGTAGAATCCTTTTACAGAGGGTGAGAGAGAGAATACATGAGAACAAAAATACAGTTTACCACACTGCAACTTTCTGGGCTGTCATTGATGCTGATCTGGTGAAAGTTTCATCCAAATACACTTGCACTGTGGTGAGGTATTTGTCTACACAGAAGCTTCACTAGTGTCCACTTACAGAGCAAATGTCCCAGTCATCTGAACCTCCAGTGCTCCTCAATCTGTTCCCTGCTTCCTCCCCTGTAATTTATTTTCCTGCTGCTGCCTTCTCTTCTAGATCATTCTACTCTGACTTTTGGTGTTCAAACACACTTCCCAATGTTAGTAATATGCAAAATTTTAGGTTAGTGAGAGGAAAAGACTTTTAGACTCCACACTCAACTTCTAATGACACAATGATGAGATGATGATGATGATGAATGCTATCACTTACATAAGTACTGGGCAAATCTATACATAATTAACATATATAGACTTATTTAATATCCTATATAACCCTATAAAGTATATTCAAGTATCCTTTTCCTTTTACAGATAAGAAAAAACCAAGCACAAGTGTACAAACCGTGGCTTAGATGAAACAGATTAGTAGCCTGAGGTAGGAAAGGGAGATAGCGCATGATAATTTTATTTTCCACTTTTAGAGCCAACCTTTTTAGTTGCTTGTTAGCTGTTTGTTTGTTTGTTTGTTTGCTCCCGTACTGAATCAAGTGTAAGGAAGGGCATAGAGCAATCATTTGGCTGGTTGTCTTTGTGTTTTCTGTGCTTAGCAGGTGTTCAAAGCTGGCATCTCTGGATGGGTCTCCTGGCAGGAAATAAAGACAACTCTTCTTTCACTGGGTACCATCAGACTTCCCTTCTAGGTCATTGATTCCTTAGTCTCTTGATCCAACCTCTCTCCACACTTTCTGATATCTGTTATTATACCTCCATCATAATCTCTAAGTCAAAAGCTTTGAAGACTGTGACACCTGGTACTAAATTATATTCTTACATTTAGTACATTGAATTATCATGTAGACAACCACTTTAAGCATTTCTGACTCAAAATTCCTTGATCCCCTCATCCCCTCTGCTCTACTTTAGCAAACAACTCCCAGATTCACACTTGTCAATATCAGAAAGTGCTCCTTTTCTAAAAATTAAGCCCAATATCTTAACATCCCTTATTCTCCCAGTTCCTTACATGTCTATTACAGCCATGCCATTTCATCTATACAATCAAAATCAGTTTTCCTTAAACACCCCCCTTAAAAAAAACTATTTTATTCTTCACTTAATTTCCTATACATTCTATGGTTTATATCTATTATCCTGACATTATTATTAATAATGCCACATTAAACATTCAAGTGTACTAGTTTGGACAATAAACTATATATGGCTTACTATCTCTATTTTTTGCTTCATCCATCACACTTCTTTCAGCGAGCTCTTTTCTCCTTCTATCCCTCTACCCTGTAAACTCTCATCTGTGCATTAATTCCAGTCTTCTCTACTCCAAACTCAGGCTCTTAACAGCTGCTGGAGAAAATCCCAGAACAGCATGGAGTGATGCCACCACACATTTTCAGCATCCTCATTTTGGCTGAGTCCACAGTGAAACTTGATAATCCTTTCACTTGTTCTCAGGCTTCTTTCTTTCTTACTTTCACTGCACCTGTGCCAACTGTTCACTAGTATCATGAAAGCTTCTTGTTCAGTGCTTACTTCTGCCTCTGTCCTCCTCTGTCTGTAACTCTTGCTTCTTATTTCATGGAGAAAAGAGAATCTATCAGGGGAAAACTCGATCAACTCCCTTCCCACACACTTATCTACACTTACACCTGTCTTTTAGCCTTTTATCTTAGTCTCAGAGGAAACCATGTCCTCCCTCTTGTCCAAAAAATCATCCTTCCACTTTGTTTTAAATATCATCTCTTTGGCAGGGGGTTGGTGGTGGGATAAATTGGGAGATTGGGATTGACATATATACACTAATATGTATAAAATAGATAACTAACAAGAACCTGATGTATAAAAAAATAAATAAAATAAAATTCAATAAATAAATAAATACCATATCTTTCAACACCTTGCTTGATAAATTATCCCCTCTGTCTACTATATTTTCAGCTTCTTTTTTTCCACTGCCAGATTCCCTTTAGTCTTTAAACATGCTCAAGTCTTTTGATAATAAAAAGCCTATCTCAACACCAGATCATCCCTGGTTAGCTTTTTCTCAACTTCTTTTACAACTAAGATTTTAGATGGCTTTCTCTGGTGCCTCTCATTCTGTCTTCAGTCCACTCTAACCTCTCTCCTACTTTCACTATAACCTGTCTCCCACTTTCACTATAACCTGTCTCCCACCCTTACTCAGGTTACCAACAATGTATTAGATACCCAGTATCCTTGACACGTCTCATGTTTGTTCTCTGTTCTCTACTTAATTTCAATCAGCTATTCCCTCATATACCTATAGTCATTGTATCCTGTTTTTCCTACTTATACTTTGCTGATCATGACATGCGTTCTTAGACCTTGTCTATGGACAACTCATGCCATCTGTGATAATGCCTCTTCCATCTGTCTGCCAGCCTGTATCTAAATCAACTGTTAACTCTCAAGTTGAGCAGTGCATCATCTGAGTTTCCTTGTCTGCCCCCCACACAACCTACTTAGTCATGTCAGGCAGACCTAGATCATCTCTTCACTCCTCATCCACAGAACACTGAACTCTCTTTATTATAGGACTTCGTATTTATTTTATAGCTATTTATTTTAGGTCTACTTCAGTAAGATTTATTAATTCATTAATTCACATGTATTATATAAACTGGACACCTATCATAAAAAGAGAAATAAGACAAAATCACTGTCCTGAAGGAACTTGGAGTCTAGCAAATTAGACAGACAGGTGGGTCTACATTACAAGTAAGTATTCTGAGAGAGGTGGCCACACAGGGGCATCATGGGATCATAAAAGACAGACATCAGACTGATGGTAAGGTAAACCATCCAGAGGTAGGACACATGGACTGAATTTTCTATGACAATGATGAAGTAGCCAGATAAAAACAAGATGGGAGGTCATTCCAGGTAGAGGAAATAGCATATAAACATAACATCTTATGAAAAAATACAAACAAGCTTTTTGGCCAACCCAATAAAAGGGTATAGATATACAAATCTACATGGTGTTTCAAGAAATATATATAGTGATTATGAATTCTTTAAGTGTCTTGCCTTGCATTGTTTATTTCTATGTTGTCAGTACTTAGCAGAGTTTCTATAACAGAGATCTGGCTCTGAAATAAATGAGTTAACAAAACAAGAAAAAGTTATATACGTACTATGTATATGTGGATATATGATGATGATGATGATGTTGATGATGTTGATGATGCAGAAGTACCAATGCATGGACAAAAGTTGTTTTCCACAGAGCATGCATTGTTAAGAACTGGGTTCCTCATTGTACTGCAGTAATTGACATTAATTATCCCTAATCATGATAAACTTTAAATTTCACTTAGTGTTAGTAAAACCAATGCAGCTGTCCAAAACAATAGCTCCATTCTCCCTCACACACTGACTCTTGGTCTTTGAAGCTTTTTCTATCAGCCTATGGCTCTGCTACATAATTTAAAAGTTTAATATTGAGCTTCTCCATAGCCATAATTTATATTTGCTACTTCATATTCTTTTGGCTATTGTTCTTCAACTCATAAGAGGATTAAAAAAAAAAAAAACATGCGATATGTCTCATGGTTTCATAGCTGGTCAGCTTGCTTGTTTTCTCACACCTAGAGTGGTACTCCGTTACATAAAGATGATTTTATTGTACCTTTACATGATGACTTAGGAAAAATAACTGGCAGTTGCTCCAATTTCCATCTTCATATGTGGTTAGTAAACTTCCAGACATGTTACTATCATGTCTGGTCCAAAGAAGTGTGTTGGGGGAAAAACCTAAGTATTTCAATTCTTAATTTCTCCGGAGAGGAGGAAGTGATATCATCTGTAATCAAAATACAAAGCAAAACAAACAAAAGAAAGCAAAGTCGGAGTCATATACCTGGGCAGATGTGAATTTGAACCATCATTCTTCTATTTACTGCTTATGTGATTTCTGACCAATTAATCAATCTTTTCTGCCTCAGTTATTTGATATGCTACATTGGGATATGTCTGTCTCTTTGGATTTTGTGACATTTTAATGAGATAAGATAGAAACTAGTGCCCAACAAATGTTAGTTCCCCAATAATTCTGCACATCAAGAAAGGTTGTTAATAAGTTCGAAGCCCGTGGAATAGTGAGATTCATTGTACCTGATGTGTCAGCTCTATCAGCATCACTTCTGTGCCAATTGATAGATCAGTTTGGATTTGATACATCACCAGTGGGAGAATACCATAGAGCTACAGTTTTGTGGAGTGTACAAAAAGCTATGCTACAGATTCTATATTTGTGAACAACATAGTGCACATATATGTCTGATGTCTCACATGTCCTACTTCTTAAATCAAAAGATTGTTTTTCTTTTTTTGGACAGAATTAGCTTCCTTGTCATTGAGGTTGCTGAAGACGATGACGGCTGAAAGTGCTCAATGATAAATTCCAGCAAAACCTTATAGCGTGGATGCCTCTGGAGGGAAAGTTGTTTTCAGGACAGAACTATACCTAGTAAAATTTGATGATGTAAATACAGTAACTAGGTTGAAAAGAAATCTGTGCTCTGACCAGAATGTTAGAATCAGAAGAAATATTTCTTTAAGAAGTTAACAGAAAATGACTGGAGTAAAATGATTGAACAAATATGTGATGATAATTATATTTATCTTGATCCTGGACATTTTTTTGTCAATTATTAGTCACTTTCAAATACTAAAAAATGATTTTTATTTTTAAAGAAAATTGTCCTATTTTTATAAAAACTGTAAAACAATATTTCTCTGGTTATTTTTATGTAAATATATTTAAAGCTTACTGAAGTGTCTAAGCTGTTCAAACACTGATACCCAAATACCTGCTTCTTGTTTTCCTCCTGGTAGTAAGATCTAGGAGCAAGAGGTAATACTTTTATCTAAATGCGTTATTATCCAGATGAAAAATTACCATAACACACTCACATCAATAACAATGATGCCTCTGACTGACATGGTATTTGTCAGCATTACTGGATTCCTAAATATAAATTATATGTATATCACTACCACATAAAAGATATTGGCCATTTTGGTCTTCGATCTATTCTTAAATGTCTGGAAAGATTAGCTCACATGGGTAGAATTCATGCCAAATAATCAATGCCTGTTAAAATGTATAAGAGGGGAGATTAATCTATTGATTGTGGAACAATTTTGGTCCTGAGACAACAAAACTGTTTGTCAGATTATCCTTTGAATGTCTCTCCTTGTACCTCCAGCAAAACATGTGCTCTAAGCTGTAAACTGATTCTTAGATATTATTAACAAAGTGCTCAAAATGGGGTTAGTAGTTTACATGTAATGCTGTGAAAATTGGTGATGGATTAAAATTTGGAATCTAAGTGACTATGACCTTTAACCAAGGAAAATAATCTCATCGTAGACATGTTATTGGACTGGCAGAATTTTACCATAGAAATTAGTTAATATGAGTTATCAAATAAAAATTCTCTTTGCCTAAAAACATTCTGAGAAATTAATAATTTGTATGAAAATTTACTCATTCATACATCCATCAATTCATTCATTCATTCAGCAAATATTTAAGCTACACGTAAAAAATGAAATTAGAACACTACCTAACACCATACACAGAAATAAACTCCAAATGGATTAAAGACCTAAATGTAAGACCAGACAAAATAAAACTCTTAGAGGAAAACATAGGAAAAACACTCTTTGACATAAACCACAGCAAGATCTTTCTTGACCCACCTCTGAGAATAATGGAAATAAAAACAAAAATAAGCAAATGGGACCTAATTAAACTTCAAAGCTTTTGCACAGCAAAGGAAACCATAAACAAGGCAAAAAGAAAACCCTCAGAATGGGAAAAAATATTTGCAAATGAAAAACAGACAAAGGATTAATCTCCAAAATATACAAACAACTCATGGAGCTCAATATCAAAAAAAACCAAATAATTCAATTAAAAAATGGGTGGAAGACTTAAGTAGACATTTTACCAAAGAAGATATATAGATGGCCAAGAGGCACATGAAAAGATGCTCAACATCACTAATTATTAGAGAAATGCAAATCAAAACTACAATGAGGTATCACCACACGCTGGTCAAAATGGCTATTATCAAAAAATCTAGAAACAATAAATGCTGGAAAGGGTGTGGTGAAAAGGGAACCCTCCTGCACTGTTGGTGGGAATGTGAATTGATACAACCAATATGGAGAACAGTATAGAGGTTCCTTAAAAAACTAAAAGTGGAACTACCATATGACCCAGCCATCCCACTACTGGGCATATACCCTGAGAAAACCATAATTCAAAAAGAGTCATGTACCACAATGTTCATTGCAGCTCTATTTACAATAGCCAGGACATGGAACCAACCTAAATTTCCATTGACAGATGAATGGATAAAGAAGATGTGGTACATATATACGATGGAATATTATTCAGCCATAAAAAGGAACGAAATTGAGTCATTTGTTGAGAAGTGGATGGATCTAGAGACTGTCATACAGAGTGAAGTAAGTCAGAAAGAGAAAAACAAATATCGTATGTTAATGCATGTATGTGGAACGTAGAAAAATGGTACAGATGAGCCAGTTTGCAGGGCAGAAGTTGAGACACAGATGTAGAGAATGGACATATGGACACCAAGGGGGGAAAACTGCGATGAGGTGGGGATGGTGATGTGCTGAATTGGGCGATTGGGATTGACATGTATACACTGATGTGTATAAAACTGATGCCTAATAAGAACCTGCAGTATAAAAAAACAAACAAAACAACTAATACTAAACTTTCATTGGGTTATTTGTATGGAAATATGTTAATATAAATGTTTCAGACATTACATGAAATTTCTAAAAATCTTATATTTGTATTTGTATGGAAATATGTATGGAGATATGTTAATATAAATGTTTCAGACATTACATGAAATTTCTAAAAATCTTATATTTGTATTTGTATGGAAATATGTATGGAAATATGTTAATATAAATGTTTCAGACATTACATGAAATTTCTAAAAATCTTATATTTGTATTTGTATGGAAATATGTATGGAAATATGTTAATATAAATGTTTCAGACATTACATGAAATTTCTAAAAATCTTATATTTGTATTTGTATGGAAATATGTATGGAAATATGTTAATATAAATGTTTCAGACATTACATGAAATTTCTAAAAATCTTATATTTGTATTTGTATGGAAATATGTATGGAAATATGTTAATATAAATGTTTCAGACATTACATGAAATTTCTAAAAATCTTATATTTGTATTTGTATGGAAATATGTATGGAAATATGTTAATATAAATGTTTCAGACATTACATGAAATTTCTAAAAATCTTATATTTGTATTTGTATGGAAATATGTATGGAAATATGTTAATATAAATGTTTCAGACATTACAGGAAACGTCTAAAAATCTTATATGTTCTGGTATAATGTTATAAGTAATAATCCTAGTTATTACTTTAAAATGTATATCTCAGAAATAACTAATTTTCTTGTCAACTGCATTATTATGAACTTTCATCAAATCTTTAACCATGGTCATTTTTAAGTCTTTTGTCATTTACAGACAGTTCTGGGTGTACTCTGATGATTTTGCAAATATGTTCCTATAAAAGAGTTTCATCTTCAAGAAATTCATGGAAAAGACTCTGACAAGTACAGGTTTCTGGTAACTGACTGTACTGCTGAACTGAATGAATAAGCATTTTCAGAACTCTAATGAAAAACTGATGAACTCATAAAAGTGCTAACAAAAGATCAAGATGAAAAAAAAGAAATTAATTACATGGGACTGAGTGAACTGATGAGGATGAGTATAATTTTTGTGACTTTCTGTCTGAATTAAAAAAAAAAAAAATCCCACAAGGACTCAGAGGAAAAGAATATACAAATCAATTTTCACTGCAAAGTAAAGGAGCTGTTACAGTGGAGGATTACTGGACTGAATGTCAATGTTATGACATAGTATAAGTGTGTTTCATGTTTGGTAATTGCAATCATTGTTGCTTTTGTTGTGGTCATCCATGTACAATGCTTGGTGTCAGTCTATCTATCTCTTGTAAAAATAAAATACAGTGTGTGTGTGTGGAAAAAAAAAAAAAAAAAAAAAGAAATTAGTTAATATGAGTTATCAAATAAAAATTCTCTTTGCCTAAAAACATTCTGAGAAATTAATAATTTGTATGAAAATTTACTCATTCATACATCCATCAATTCATTCATTCATTCAGCAAATATTTAAGCTACACGTAAAAAATGAAATTAGAACACTACCTAACACCATACACAGAAATAAACTCCAAATGGATTAAAGACCTAAATGTAAGACCAGACAAAATAAAACTCTTAGAGGAAAACATAGGAAAAACACTCTTTGACATAAACCACAGCAAGATCTTTCTTGACCCACCTCTGAGAATAATGGAAATAAAAACAAAAATAAGCAAATGGGACCTAATTAAACTTCAAAGCTTTTGCACAGCAAAGGAAACCATAAACAAGGCAAAAAGAAAACCCTCAGAATGGGAAAAAATATTTGCAAATGAAAAACAGACAAAGGATTAATCTCCAAAATATACAAACAACTCATGGAGCTCAATATCAAAAAAAACCAAATAATTCAATTAAAAAATGGGTGGAAGACTTAAGTAGACATTTTACCAAAGAAGATATATAGATGGCCAAGAGGCACATGAAAAGATGCTCAACATCACTAATTATTAGAGAAATGCAAATCAAAACTACAATGAGGTATCACCACACGCTGGTCAAAATGGCTATTATCAAAAAATCTAGAAACAATAAATGCTGGAAAGGGTGTGGTGAAAAGGGAACCCTCCTGCACTGTTGGTGGGAATGTGAATTGATACAACCAATATGGAGAACAGTATAGAGGTTCCTTAAAAAACTAAAAGTGGAACTACCATATGACCCAGCCATCCCACTACTGGGCATATACCCTGAGAAAACCATAATTCAAAAAGAGTCATGTACCACAATGTTCATTGCAGCTCTATTTACAATAGCCAGGACATGGAACCAACCTAAATTTCCATTGACAGATGAATGGATAAAGAAGATGTGGCACGTATATACAATGGAATATTACTCAGCCATAAAAAGAAATGAAACTGAGTTATTTGTAGTGAGGTGGAAGGATCTAGAGTCGGTCATACAGAGTGAGGTTAAGTCAGAAAGAGAAAAACAAATATCGTATGCTAACACATGTATCTGGAATCTTAAAAAAAAAAAAAACTGGTACTGATGAACCTAATGGTGGGGCAGGAATAAAGATGTATACATAGAGAATGGACTTAAGGACATGGGGTGGGGAGGGGGAAGCTAGGGCGAAGTGAAAGTAGCATAGACATATATACACTATCAAATGTAAAATAGATAGCTAGTGGGAAGCAGCAGCATAGCACAGGGAGATTGCTTTACGATGACCTAGAGAGGTGGGATAGGGAGGGTGGGAGGGAGGCTTACGAGGGAGGGGATATGGGGATATATGTATACATATGGCTGATTCACTTTGTTGTACAACAGAAACTAACACAGTATTAGGAAGCAATTATACTCCAATAAAGATCTATTTTAAAAAAAAGAATCTATTCATTCATCCATCCATTCATCCATAAATTCATTTAGCAAATATTTAAGTATCTACTATGTGTCAGACAACCTGTGAGACAATGGGGTAGAGGGATGGGTAATACAGGGTCTGTGCCCTGAAGTAGCTCATAGTTTCTCATGTGAGACAAGAAACTAAGTAAATAGTCATAATAGGGTATTGTCATCTTAGGATGTCAGGATGATACAATGTGGACATGCTGAACTCTTTAAAGGAAGAAAATCTAAAAAAGAGGGGATATCTGTATATGTATAACTGATTCACTTTGCTGTCCAGCAGAAACGAACACAGCATTGTAAAGCAACTATACTCCTATAAAAATCAATAAAAAAAGAAAGATGTCTTGATATAAACTGTGGTGGGAAGTAAGCAAAAGCTTTGTAACCAACATAAACATTTTTCAGTAAAGGTACATAATATAAGAGCAAAGTAATCTTAATTTTAGTGAGCATGCAGACCTCATCTTGCCTAAACAAATATATTAATGATATTTCTTCCCATTCATTGTCTGTAGAATATAAAAGTGTTCTTGCTTTATATCCCCTTTATGAATGGATATAAAAGGTCTTGTGTAGGTAGTTCTTAGAGGAACCTTGTACTCTTGAAACCATGAGCTACTATAGCAACTACCATGGTGTCCTGAGCTGTGGCTATGTATGTGGATGTGACTATGGCTACAGTGGGTATAGATACAGCTGCTCTGAGTCATGCAACTTTGGAACATATTGGTCCTATGAATTCTACTTAACGTCTTATAGTGTAGCTTATACCTTTGGACTCATCACTGAACCTATGATTTTACTTTTAAGTTATTTTATACCTTCTGATTTATGTTTAGTTTAAACAATAGCAAATTTATTCTCATCTGCAACATGCAAAACTTCAGAATGTCAACTTCATCCACTAGATTGGACAAACTCAATGGATAACTTCCATTATATTTAGAATTACTCTTATGTAACCTTCATATATTGAAGTAATTTTATATTAATAGCCAATGTAGAAAATTTTTGATCTTATTTTTCATCAAATATAATCTGATTTTGACATCAAGACAAGTTTCTTTCATTGATATTTACATCTGTGGTTTTGTGATTGGGTGAAAAGTGTTTTCTCTTAATAGTAAATTTTATAAATAATGAGGATAGCCTAAACAAGGAATCTGTATCTGACTTTTTTTTTCTTTTGTGCCTAGTACTTAGGTACTTGGTCTTTACTATAAATTGTTCAATTGTTGTTTATTGGAGACTTTGGAGCATATAATCACTCACCTCAGAATGTCAAATATGATTACTGATTGATTGATAAATAGATGCAAGGAAGTTAATATAATAAATTCTAAGTTTATCAGTGAGAAAGATGGCTTAAAGAGAAAACTAAGGATTCCTTCTTACCTTTCTTCCTTCACCAAATACTGGGGACTTTCAAAATTCTTTTTCTCTACTAATTTGAAACAATGGAAGTAGAAAGAAAAGATCATGGCCCATCATGTCAGAGCAGATATTAGTTAAGTGCTCCAAGTGCCTAAGCAGAAGCAGGTCCAAGAGGGAATTCAAGAGCCAGCACTTTCTAATTGCTATGAACCAATCAGAACAACTGTTCCTGAATCTCATCAAACAGGGAATTAACTTTCCTTCCTTTGGGTAATTTCTTAATCTGAGTAATCTGATATAACAAAGCACCCCACATCTCAGTGATCTCATTCATCTTAACTATGCTAAATACCGTCTTCATGCCCTTGAATTTGTTTTTTCTTCCCAGCCCAGATCTCTCACTTGAAACCCAGACTCAGACTCATATATCCAATTATCTATATAAATCTTGCATGTCTCATAATCATCTGAATCTGAATATGTCTAAAATTAATCTTCTCATCTTCCTCTGCCTTAGAAAAAATTTGATCTACTCACAACTTTTCCCATATCAATTAATGACATACCCATATTTTCAGGGCAAATGCTTTTCAGTTCCTTGACTCCTCTCTCTTTCTCTCTCAAAGCCTGCATCCAATCTATCAAAAACTTATGTTGACTCTACTTTCAGTGCATATCAAGAATCTAACCATTTCTTGACGCTTCTCCACTATAACCTGAGTCTTTGTTTAAGTCACACATATTAGATGCTTTTAGTGTTCCACCCTTATTACCTTGGATCTCTTTGACAATTGCCAGGCAAAAAGCCCCCTTGAATGCTTTCACCCCTCAACAGTCAACTCCTGTTTATTTGTTGGAGGCTGTTGAAATCTACGGCTCCCTACTCACATGGAGAGCTGGACCTGCCTGGGAATTTATGCACTCTTCTTAACCCCTACAGGAAGACTTGACTAATTACTGGTGATGAAAGAGATATAAATCATGCAAGATCAAGCACTCCTTGGTTCTAAATACTCAACTAGCTACTCATCTCATTCAGGGTAAAAGCCAGATTCCTCCAATGGCCTATAAAACGCCTCCATTTTTTGCCTCTCAACACCCTTCTCCCCTGTGGTATTTCTCTGAATCTTTCCCCATCGGTGCCTTAGTGCTTGCTGTGTCTTCTAACTGGAGTGCTCTTTTCTCAAATATCAGCACAGTTTGCTTCCTCACCTTCTCCTACAGTTGTCTCAAAATTTCCTCCCTGTGAGACTTCCCTGACTACTCTACTGAAAACTTCAACTTCCTTGCTGCACTCTCTAAGCCCCTTCCGTACAACTTTTTCCTTTATATAATTCATCATCATCTGGTATATTTGTTCTCACC
Organism: Balaenoptera acutorostrata; assembly: GCF_949987535.1. NCBI lineage: Eukaryota > Metazoa > Chordata > Mammalia > Artiodactyla > Balaenopteridae > Balaenoptera > Balaenoptera acutorostrata. Next base: position 137,563,295 of record NC_080067.1, on the reverse strand, counting down.
TAGAAAAATGTATGCTCCTTGAGGACAGGGACTTTTGTCTCCTGATTTCTTTTCCATAAAATGATCCCCCAAGCTTCAAGCAAGACCTTATAGTTTATGCACAATATATATTTGTTGAATGAATAAATGTGAGAACGAATGAATTTAAAGCTACCATAATTTACTAATTTTGTATTATTTCATATTGGAGGGCTGACCTCAGTTCTCATTGGAAGAATTTTGACATCTTCATCTATCTACTGCAACTCTTTGGTCTGTTCACATTTACATATCTGGGTAACCCAGGACCCTGGTAGGGTCTGTCTTTTAGTTGTGTGCTCTCGATCTATTTATTTATTTTTATTTTTTGTGATATTTATTTATTTATTTATTTATTATTTTTTAAACATCTCACTAAGTTCAGAAAACTATTTTATCCTACTGATTCTACATGAAATTTCTGGAAGAGTACCAGGAATTCAGGAATTCTATTTATGTTCTGGTTGAGTGGAAAGCCATGTGGTTCAACAGTTAGCTATGTTAACAGTAGAATTTTATGAAAGTCACTGTCACCTGTTATAGGTTTTTTTTTCCCCTTTATTTAAGAATATGAGGATTGCATTCATGATACTTCAATACTGTAGACTTTGGATCAATCTGTTTTTTGATCTTTTAGGAAAGATCTAAAGAAAAATCAAAATTGACAACTGCATCCATGTTGCCAATTCAGTTTGTATTTTACTTTTATATTACTGTTTATATGAGAACCATCTCAGGCTGCCAGGATACTGACTTGGGAGAAATTGTGTTGGTTACAGTGTTAACATCATCTAAGTAATAGAATATAAGGATAAATTTCAAACATTTAAAATAAAAGGTGAGGTAGCCCTGACGGATAGTTTATGGTTTAAAAAATGGTAAAGAGAGACAAAATAAACCTCATCAATTAAATGAAGACATCAGTTGCAAAGCTAAATACAACATTTACCTACTAATACATCACAGGAAAAACCTGTAATAATAGGAACAGAAACAATCTGTAGTTACCAAGAAGATGAGGTAGTGGGCTGCCTCCATGAGGCATGCACAAGGGCCATTGCAGTAATGGATCATACATGTCTTCATGCTCATCTGTCTAGGGCAGCCCAGAATATTGCTTAATAAATTCATTAAAAATGGGCTGGGTCAATGTTTCCGGAGTACAAGAGGTAAGGGGTCTATTCCCAGGTATATGTTAACAAAAATAATTTCATTATGTAATTGATTCTTCTTAGCTCACATAGGACAGAGAGAAGTATCTAGACTCTCCCAAAGAAAAAAAGTCAAATCACCAGAAGTCTCCTAGGAAAACATTAATTGTCCTGATAAATTTATCCCTCTTCAAAGTCTAGCTCTTCAGCTTATAGGCTCAGTTAGATCGTTTGATGCGGTTACTATATTGAGAATAAATCCATTTCTCAGGGGCCGACGAACATTAACAAGTTCAGGTGGGTCATCTATAAAACATATAGCCAACCCATTCATATATGAAAAGAAATAATTGTTGCTGGAAATGTAATACTTAAGTGTGCTTGATTTGAGAATTCTCCTCATACTTAACCTACATGGAAATCTGAATTATAATCTGATCATTTTATTAATTTACAGAGACCAATTACTGTTACAGGGAAATGGAAATACCAAAAGCCCATTTTATCTCCACATCACCTCTATTTTATATGGGGAATGGAATCATAATGAGAAGCCAATTTGTTAATTTACCCTGAGAAATCACTGTTAGAATGGCCAAAAGACTTAAACCCAATATAATCAACTTACTCTTTTCCTGTAAGGAATGGTAAGACTGAACATAATCAAAAAGCTGTGTTCTGGGTCAAGGATCAGAACACAGGGAGTTACATAAACTGAATGTTTAATGACATAAACTAAGATAACTTAATAAATTCATTATACAGTGTATTTAATCATCCTAATGTGACTAGAAGTACTTGAAGTCCCATATTAAGGTCACCTTTGCCTTGAAGAATACTTGTGTCCCTCAACATAACTCTGACATACCAGAGGACCTCACTAAAGCTTTGATAGCCTCTATCAAATCATATCAAAGTGAATACTTTGACTCTGCTAGGTGAACTGTTTGCACTCTATGCCTAGGAAACTAGTCAAGACTTTCCTTTATTACTATAATAAGACTCCAGTACAAAGCTTGTCAAAAAATGAGATAAATTTCCCTTCTAATAATCATGACTTTTGTTTTCAAATGGTTGATCTACTTACCCCTTTCTGTAAGTAATTATGTAACTCAAAAAATTGACTGCTACAATATGTAGGAGAATTACTATCTTCCTTTTTTTCGATGGGTGAAGGGAAATTGGAAATAGTAAGATTAATGTTTTACTAGTTAAAGAAATTCTTCAATATCTCAATAATTTAGAAATTTGACTGTCCCACACTAGGCCATAAGATGTGTGGCCTATGAAATCATCTAACTCAGCTTTTATTAACCTCATGTGCCTCGAGTTGGTTACTGGCTGTCTGTCCATACATCTCTTGCAACTATATTTAAAATGCTGTGTTCATATACTTTTTTTTGTGACAATAATATTCACAATTTTCAGTGGTTTGGTACATTGAAGGATACATAACCTTCAGAACTTTATGACACTGTCTAGGGTATTATTACTTTATTGTTCCAAACATAGTATTTATCTAATCGGTAATATTTCTAGCAAATTTGGAGTATACTGCCACTAGGTGGCAGTAGTGATCATCTGCTTTAAACACAAAAAACGTAACTATATATTAAAGAAAAGATAGCCAGAACTATAAAAGGCAAAACAGAATGAAAACAAGTGCAGCAAAAGTCTTATGAAATAAAGTATAAATGAAAAGTATTACATAGTCCAAATGTATTACTACACATTGATAAGATTGCAATTGGTAATAAAGTTACAACAGCTATAGTCAACAGTGAGCCAAATAATAGAGCTTGAAATAATAGGAAGGGAAATATTAGAAATAAGCAAATTTAAGAGAAACATAACTGGTGTTAGATAATTTATCATAAAACTATAAATTTAGGAGAGATTATGTATAGAAAAATAATTGACATAGATGAAACGAAAAATACAATTTATGCTATTGAAAAATAGTAATGTTCTTAATTATAGGCTCTTTTTAACATATTTGTTGAATATTTAAAAAAAGAGTAAGCATATTCTATGTTTCAGAAAAAGCTCAATAATTTACAAAAATAATAAATTGTGCTTGTATTGTCAACTCATGATGCTAGAAAACTAGAGATTAACTTAACAAAAACTTTACTGAAATATGTACTTTAATTAAATAATGTGTTAATAAAAAACAATAAGAGAATAAAACATTTAGAAAATGAGACCTGCATATGAAAATCTGAATTTGTATCTCAATATATAAAATGAAACATATGCAGAGCTTTAAATGTTCAGGATTTAGCAAGACATATTTGTATAGTTCAAAAGTTAGGAAAAGGCTAAAAAGGCAATTACAAAATATGTAAGAAGAAATAATAAAAATCAAAGCAAATGCTAAAAAATTAGAGTATAGAAGATTTGTAGGGGTAATAAATTGATCAGTAGTTTGGAAAAAATCAAGAAAATAAGAAAAAACCTCATGATGTAAATGTGTCTGTGTGTGTGTGTGTTTCTTGTGTAATGGAATTAAACATGAGCAAGAAGATATAACATAGCAACAGAAGGGTTTTTTTCCCTTCAAATAATAGTACAACAGCATTCAGGTTGCATGTTAAGAAATTGAAAATACCTGAATAACAGTCATGTTTTATTCCATAAATACTTCAAAAAGGAATGGACAATTTAATTTGATCAATAATTATGAAAGCAAGTAAAAATATTCCCAATAAATCTTTCCAAAGTATTTTTTTCTAGATGTTCAAAGATCAGATAGACCAACATGAAAATGCATTTTGTAAAGTTAACGTTATTTTTGTACTTAAAAAGTATACCACCAAAAGGTGACCAAAATTCAATTATATGAATAATACTTTGTATTTGTAAAATTCCTAAATAAAACACTAAGAAATAAGCATAATGATAAATTGGACTTTTTATTGTATTCTCATAAACTATTAATTCTAATGATATTGTTTTCTTTTCCATATTTGTATATCTACTGAAAAAGTTCTAATGTGGAAAACTGTCTTCTTTATTCAGATAAATATTAAGATAATTTTGGAAAGTTCACCAAATATCACACTGTGATATTGATTAGGATCATATTATTTTTATGAATTAAAATGGAAAGATAGTGATCATTTCTGTATTTTATCTTCTCAAACAATGGATGGCATAAATCTTCATTCATTCGTCTTCTATATCCTTCCATACATTCAAGTCTTCTATATACTTCCATAAAGTTTTTCACCAGTGTCATGCACATTTCATGAAAAATCCTTTTCTCTATTTGACATTGTCATTGACATTGGAATAAGCTATCATCCAATTTTACTTTCTAAAAGGCTTTGTTCATATGCATGAAAGTCTTTGAGTAATGTTTATTTTATAACTTTCCATATAATTTTTACTCCCAAAGTAGTTGATTTGATTTTCTTGTGTTTTCCAAATGTGTCCATATGATAAATTTTATAATGGTATTGACATTCCACTATATCATCTCTCAGTTTATTTTCTTTTCCAGGTGCATTGACATCCTCTACATAAAGATGATCAATAACAGTGGTAATTGTGGAAATCCTTGCCTTATTCCAGTGTTCATTCACAATGTATAAACATGGTTTTAATACTGATAATGCAATTTAATAGTACATTAAATTGAAACAATCTTCTTGGACAATAAAACAGTAAAGAAGGATTAGCTTTCTTTTAGCAATATGTTCATAGAGTTATTTAATAAAAAAGATATATCTTTACCTTTTTCAATTATTATCACTATTGGAATTGTGTCAAGAAAAGGATCTAGATTTTTAATATCAGATGTTTTTAAAAATATCAATCCATAGAAAATTAATGTGTTTTGCCTCTAATAATTCTGTCTCATAAAGACCCTGATCCTTTCCATGGTAAATAGAACTTTCCTGCCATATTTATACCATTAGTCTTTATACCATCATCATTCTTTATACCATCAGCAACAACTAGATAGAAGTGGAAACATTTTATTAATAAAAATAGCACAGTACTTGGATATTGTATATGGCAATAAAGGAACAAACAAACCAAAAAAAAAACCCCAAAAAACTATTGGACTATTTTGCCAGGCAGGACTCAATGAGAATGTAGCATTATTTATTATTTTTATACATTTACAATGCCTTGTCTAGAACTTAAAATATTATTGACTCTTCACATTGTATTATTGATGTTTTATGTGATCTTCACAGTATAGGATAAATACTTCTTGCTGTGTCTTTTCCTGAACATAGGATTTGACTAGGATCCATTGAGGAAATCAGTTAAATCAGTATAAGTGATTAATTAACAAAGGAGAAGTGTATTTTAGATATCACTATACTAAAAATACCCCTCAATATACACATTTTATTCTATAGACCTCAAATAATGCATGTGTTACACTAACTATGGCACACAGAGGTGCTGTACACACACAAAAATTATATACATACTTACTTTTTACTGTAAAACATGTTGTAGATATCTCATGTTTAAAAAATGTTGATGCACGTAAAAGTGAACACAATATAACCACATAAAAACATACAAACCAGTAAGAATGACAGTGCAATAAATTAGCCTGAAACATTATTTACAATCAAATGTTAAAATCAATCCTGTCAAAAAAGTAAAACAAAGCAAAAGCAGTATTTATCTAAGCATTTGGTTTCTCTGCCAAAACAAACGTCACGAAAATGTTGGTGATTAAATGATAGGATCTCATGGCGACCTGGAGTCTCTGTGCATCTGTGCTTCAAGTCTGCAGAGGGGTGATGTTCTTATTTCAAGGCAAGCTTAAATAATATGTGTGGCTTTCAAGCTATGCAAACTCATGACGCTTGGTTACAGAGATGAAGTATGGCAATTTTTTTTTTATTGCTAAAAGTATACGATATACCTTCAGGAATTTATGAGGCAGCAGTAAAGGAATTCCAGCACTAACGGGTGTGGGCCTCCCCTATAAATGAACACAATGTTAATGACATTGTCTTCATGCAAATTAGCTGATGAAATGCAGGGCATGATAGCTTGTGGTTTGTCACACCTACTACAACGGTGTATAAAAGGCCCCAAGGAAGCAGAGACGTTCATATTCTGAAAGCAAAAGCTTTGCTCTCACCTACATCTTCAACTATTGACAAGATGAGCTATTACTATGGCAACTACTATGGCGGTCTGGGCTATGGCCTTGGTGGCTTGGGCTATGGCTGTGTCTCTGGTGGCTACGGATATGTCTGCTACCACACATGTTACTATGGAAGATATTGCTCCTCTGGCTTTTACTGAGAAAACTTGCATTCAACCTCACACATGACTGAGAACTTTCAGCCAATTTTCCTCTTCTTGATTCTACCAGCTGGACACTTCATTCCACTGGTGCCTCTCTCAGATGAAATTATCATGAGCCAATCCTAGGTCACTTTAATAGATGTTCAGATTTCAGCATACCAGGACTGACTTGATAATAATCATCTGAACTTGCAATTCTAATTTGGGGCAGTGGGGTGGATTTACAGTTTGGGTAATAATTATCCTTTTGGATACATACTTTGGCAGAACTCTCATTTCGTATTGTTCATGTGAGATCTGTGAAAACTTACTTTCATTAAACTTACTTTGGATAGGAGAAGATGGCGGAAGAGTAAGACGCGGAGGTCACCTTTCTCCCCACAGATACATCAGAAATACATCTACACGTGGAACTGCTCCTATAGAACACCCACTGAACGCTGGCAGAAGACATAAGACCTCCCAAAAGGCAAGAAACTCCCCCACATACCTGAGTAGGGCAAAAGAAAAAAAGAAAAAACAGAGCCAAAAGAATAGGGATGGGACCTGCACCAGTGGGAGGGAGCTGTGAAGGAGGAAAGGTTTGCACACACTAGGAAGCCCCTTCACGGGCGGAGACTGCGGGTGGCGGAGGCAGGAAGCTTCAGAGCCACGGAGGATAGCACAGCCACAGGGGTGTGGAGGGCAAAGCGGAGAGATTCCCGCACAGAGGATCGGTGCCACCCAGCACTCACCAGCCCGAGAGGCTTGTCTGCTCACCCGCCGGGGCGGGCAGGGGCTGGGAGCCGAGGCTCGGGCTTCAGTCGGATCGCAGGGATAGGACTGGGGTTGGCGGCGTGAACACAGACTGAAGGGGGGCTAGTGCACCACAGCTAGCCGGGAGGGAGTCCGGGAAAAGGTCTGGAGCTGCGGAACAGGCAAGAGACTTTTTCTTGCCTCTTTGTTTCCTGGTGCGCGAGGAGAGGGGATTGAGAGTGCCACTTAAACGAGCTCCAGAGACGGGCACGAGCCGCGGCGATCAGCGCGGACCCCAGAGACGGGCATGAGATGCTAAGGCTGCTGCTGCCGCCACCAAGAAGCCTGTGTGTGAGCACAGGTCACTCTCCACACCGCCCCTCCTGGGAGCTGGTGCAGCCCGCCACTGCCAGGGTCCAGTGACCCAGGGACAACTTACGCGGGAGAACGCAAGGCGCGCCTCAGGCTGCTGCAATGTCACACCGGCCTCTGCTGCTGCAGGCTCGTCCCACATCCGTACCCCTCCCTTCCCCCGGCCTGAGTGAGCCAGAGCCCCCGAAGCAGCTGGTCTTTTAACCCCATCCTGTCTGAGCGAAGAACAGACACCCTCAGGGGACCTACATGCAGTGGCAGGGCCAAATCCAAAGCTGAACCCCGGGAGCTGTGCGAACAAAGAAGAGAAAGGGAAATCTCTCCCAGGAGCCTCAGGAGCAGTGGATTAAATCTCCACAGTCAACTTGATGTACCCTGCATCTGTGGAATACATGAATAGGCAACAAATCATCCCAAATTAGGAGGTGGACTTTGGAAGCAAGATATATTATTTATTCCCCTTTTCCTCTTTTTGTGAGTGTGTATGTGTATGCTTCTGTGTGAGATTTTGTCTGTATAGCTTTCCTTTCACCATCTGTCCTAGGGTTCTGTGTGTCCGTTTTTTTTTTTTTTTTTGGTTCTGTTTTTTTACTTAAAATTTTTTTTCTTAATAATTATTTTTTATTTTAGTAACTTTATTTTATTTTTTCTTACTTTATTATTTTTAAGGTTTCACTTTATTTATTTATTTATGGCTGTTATCTTTATTTTATTTTATTTTATCCTCTTGCTTTCTTTCTATTTGTTCTCCCTTTTATTCTGAGCCGTGTAGATGAAAGGCTCTTGGTGCTCCACCCAGGTATCAGGGCTGTGCCTCTGAGGTGGGAGAGCGAAATTCAGGACACTGGTCCACATGAGACCTCCCAGCTCCACATAATACCAAATGGTGAAAATCTCCCAGAGATCTCCATCTCAACACCAAGACTGAGCTTCACTCAACGACCAGCAAGCTACAGTGCTGGACACCCTATGCCAAACAACTAGCAAGACAGGAACACAACCCCACCCATTAGCAGAGAGGCTGCTTAAAATCATAATAAGTTCACAGACACCCCAAAACACACCACCAGACGTGGACCTGCCCACCAGAAAGACAAGATCCAGCCTCATCCACCAGAACACAGGCACTAGTCCCCTCCACCAGGAAGCCTACACAACCCACTGAACGAACCTTAGCCACTGGGGACATACACCAAAACAACGGGAACTACGAACCTGCAGCCTGGGAAAAGCAGACCCCAAACACAGTAAGATAAGCAAAATGAGAAGACAGAAAAACACAAAGCAGATGAAGAAGCAAGGTAAAAACACACCAGACCTAACAAATGAAGAGGAAATAGGCAGTCTACCTGAAAAAGAATTCAGAAAAATGTTGTAAAGATGATCCAGAATGTTGGAAATAGAATAGACAAAATGCAAGAAACATTTAACAAAGACGTAGAAGAACTAAAGAGGAACCAAGCAATGATGAAAAACACCATAAATGAAATTAAAAATACTCTAGATGGGATCAATAGCAGAATAACTGAGGTAGAAGAACGGATAAGTGACCTGGAAGGTAAAATAGTGGAAATAACTACTGCAGAGCAGAATAAAGAAAAAAGAATGAAAAGAACTGAGGACAGGGCTTCCCTGGTGGTGCAGTGATTGAGAATCTGCCTGCCAATGCAGGGGACGCGGGTTCGAGCCCTGGTCTGGGAAGATCCCACATGCCGCAGAGCAACTCGGCCCGTGAGCCACAATTACTGAACTTGCTAGTCTGGAGCCTGTGCTCGGCAACGAGAGGCCGCGATGGTGAGTGGCCCGCGCACCGCGATGAAGAGTGGCCCCTGCTTGCCACAACTAGAGAAAGCCCTCGCACAGAAACGAAGACCCAACACAGCCATACATACATACATACATACATACATAAAAAAGAATGTAAGCAGACAAGAATAGCATTTAAAAAAATAATAATAATTAAAAAAAAAAAGAACTGAGGACAGTCTCAGTGACCTCTGGGACAACATTAAATGCACCAACATTCGAATTACAGGAGTCCCAGAAGAAGAAGAGAAAAAGAAAGGGACTGAGAAAATATTTGAAGAGATTATAGTTGAAAATTTCCCTAATATGAGAAAGGAAATAGTTAATCAAGTCCTTGAAGCACAGAGAGTCCCATACAGGATAAATCCAAGGAGGAACATTCATATTAATCAAAGACACATATTAATCAAACTATCAAAAATTAAATATAAAGAAATCATATTAAAAGCAGCAAGGGAAAAACAACAAATAACACACAAGGGAATCCCCATAAGGTTAACAGCTGATCTCTCAGCAGAAACTCTGCAAGCCAGAAGGGAGTGGCAGGACATATTTAAAGTGATGAAGGAGAAAAACCTACAACCAAGATTACTCTACCCAGCAAGGATCTCATTCAGATTTGATGGAGAAATTAAAACCTTTACAGACAAGCAAAAGCTAAGAGAGTTCAGCACCACCAAACCAGCTTAACAACAAATGCTAAAGGAACTTCTCTAGGCAAGAAACACAAGAGAAGGAAAACACCTACAATAACAAACACAAAATATTTAAGAAAATGGGAATAGGAACATACATATCAATAATTACCTTAAATGTAAATGGATTAAGTGCTCCCACCAAAAGGCACAGACTGGCTGAATGGATACAAAAACAAGACCCATATATATGCTGTCTACAAGAGACCCACTTCAGACCTAGAGACACATACAGACTGAAAATGAGGGGATGGAAAAAGATATTCCATGCAAATGGAAATCAAAAGAAAGCTGGAGTAGCAATTCTCATATCAGAAAAAATAGACTTTAAAATAAAGACTATTACAAGAGACAAAGAAGGACACTATATAATGGTCAAGGGATCAATCCAAGAGGAAGGTATAACAATTGTAAATATTTATGCACCCAACATAGGAGCACTTCAATACATAAGGCAAATACTAACAGCCCTAAAAGGGGAAATCAACAGCAACAAAATCGTAGTAGGGGCCTTTAACACCGCACTTTCACCAATGGACAGATCATCCAAAATGAAAATAAATAAGGAAACACAAGCTTTAAATGATGCATTAAACAAGATGGACTTAATTGATATTTATATGATATTCTTTCCAAAAACATCAGAATACACATGTTTCTCAAGTGCTCGTGGAACACTCTGCAGGATAGATCATATCTTGGGTCACAAATCAAGCCTTGGTAAATTTAAGAAAATTGAAATCGTATCAAGTATCTTTTCTGACCACAACGCTATGAGACTAGATATCAATTACAGGAAAAGATCTGTAAAAAATACAAACACATGGAGGCTACACAATACTCTACTTAATAATGAAGTGATCACTGAAGAAATCAAAGGGGAAATCAATATATACCTAGGAACAAATGACAATGGAGACACGACGACCCAAAACCTATGGGATGCAGCAAAAGCAGTTCTAAGAGGGAAGTTTATAGCAAAACAATCCTACCTTAAGAAACAGGAAACATCTCAAATAAACAACTTAACATTGCACCTAAAGCAATTAGAGAAAGAAGAACAAAAAAAAAAACCCCAAAGTTAGCAGAAGGAAAGAAATCATAAAGATCAGATCATAAATAAATGAAAAAGAAATGAAAGAAACAATAGCAAAGATCAATAAAACTAAAAGCTGGTTATTTGAGAAGATAAACAAAATTGATAAACCATTAGCCAGACTCATCAAGAAAAAAAGGGAGAAGACTCAAATCAATAGAATTAGAAATAAAAAAGGAGAAGTAACAACTGGCACTGCAGAAATACAAATGATCATGAGAGTTACTACAAGCAACTCTACGCCAATAAAATGGACAACCTGGAAGAAATGGACAGGTTCTTAGAAATGCACAACCTGCCGAGACTGAACCAGGAAGAAATAGAAAATATGAACAGACCAATCACAAACACTGAAATTGAAACTGTGATTAAAAATCTTCCAACAAACAAAAGCCCAGGACCAGATGGCTTCACAGGCGAATTCTATCAAACATTTAGAGAAGAGCTAACACCTATCCTTCTCAAACTCTTCCAAAATATTGCAGAGGGAGGAACACATCCCAACTCATTCTACGAGGCCACAATCGCCCTGATACCAAAACCAGACAAAGATGTCACAAAGAAAGAAAACTACAGGCCAATATCACTGAAGAACATAGATGCAAAAATCCTCAACAAAATACTAGCAAACAGAAACCAACAGCACATTAAAAAGATCATACACCATGATCAAGTGGAGTTTATTCCAGGAATACAAGGATTCTTCAATATACGCAAATCAATCAACGTGATACACCATATTAACAAAATGAAGGAAAAAAAACATGTGATCATCTCAATAGATGCAGAGAAAGCTTTCAACAAAATTCAACACACATTTATGATGAAAACCCTGCAGAAAGTATGCATAGAGGGAACTTTCCTCAACATAATAAAGGCTATATATGACAAACCCACAGCCAACATCATCCTCAATGGTGAAAAACTGAAACCATTTCCACTAAGATCAGGAACAAGACAAGGTTGCCCACTCTCACCACTATTATTCAACATAGTTTTGGAAGTGTTAGTCACAGCAATCAGAGAAGAAAAAGAAATAAAAGGAATCCAAATCGGAAAAGAAGAAGTAAAGCTGTCCCTGTTTGCAGATGACATGATACTATACATAGAGAATCCTAAAGATGCTACCAGAAAACTACTAGAGCTAATCAATGAATTTGGTAAAGTAGCAGGATACAAAATTAATGCACAGAAATCGCTTGCATTCCTATACACTAATGATGAAAAATCTGAAAGTGAAATTAAGAAAACACTCCCATTTACCATTGTAACAAAAAGAATAAAATATCTAGGAATAAACCTACCTAAGGAGACAAAAGACCTGTATGCAGAAAATTATAAGACACTGATGAAAGAAGTTAAAAATGATACAAATAGATGGAGAGATATACCATGTTCTTGGATTGGAAGAATCAACATTGTGAAAATGACTCTACTACCCAAAGCAATCTACAGATTCAATGCAATCCCTATCAAACTACCACTGGCATTTTTCACACAACTAGAACAAAAAAATTCACAATTTGTATGGAAACACAAAAGACCCTGAATAGCCAAATCAATCTTGAGAACGAAAAATGGAGCTGGAGGAATCAGGCTCCCTGACTTCAGACTATACCACAAAGCTACAGTAACCAAGACAGTATGGTACTGGCACAAAAACAGAAATATAGATCAATGGAACAGGATAGAAAGCCCAGAGATAAACCCACGCACATATGGTCACCTTATCTTTGATAAAGGAGGCAAGCATATACAGTGGAGAAAAGTTAGACTCTTCAATAAGTGGTGCTGCAAAAACTGGTCAGGTACATGTAAAAGTATGAAATTAGAACACTCCCTAACACCAAACACAAAAATAAACTCAAAATGCATTAAAGAGCTAAATGTAAGGCCAGACACTCTCAAACTCTTAGAGGAAAACATAGGTATAACACTCTATGACATAAATCACAGCAAGATCCTTTTTGACCCAGCTCCTTGAGAAATGGAAATAAAAACAAAAATAAACAAATGGGACCTAATGAAACTTAAAAGCTTTTGCACAACAAAGGAAACCATAAACAAGACCAAAAGACAACCCTCAGAATGGGAGAAAATATTTGCAAATGAAGCAACTGACAAAGGATTAATCTCCAAGATTTACAAGCAGCTCATGCAGCTCAATATCAAAAAAACAAATAACCCAATCCAAAAATGGGCAGAAGACCTAAATAGACATTTCTCCAAAGAAGATATACAGATTGCCAACAAACACATGAAAGAATGCTCAACATTACTAATCATTAGAGAAATTCAAATCAAAACTACCATGAGGTATCACCTCACACCAGTCAGAATGGCCATCATCAAAAAATCTAGAAACAATAAATGTTGGAGAGGGTGTGGAGAAAAGGGAACCCTCTTGCACTGTTGGTGGGAATGTAAATTGATACAGCCACTATGGAGAACAGTATGGAGGTTCCTTAAAAAACTAAAAATAGAACTACCATATCACCCAGCAATCCCACTACTGGGCATATACCCTGAGAAAACCATAATTCAAAAAGATTCATGTATCACAATGTTCACTGCAGCTCTATTTACAATAGCCAGGACATGGAAGCAACCTAAGTGTCCATCATCGGATGAATGGATAAAGAAGATGTGGCACATATATACAATGGAATATTACTCAGCCATAAAAAGAAATGAAATGGAGTTATTTGTAGTGAGGTGGATGGAGTTAGAGTCTGTCATACAGAGTGAAGAAAGTCAGAAAGAGAAAAACAAATACAGTATGCTAACACATATATATGGAATCTAAGGGAAAAAAAAAAAAGGTCATGAAAAACCTAGTGGCAAGATGGGAATAAAGACAGAGACCTACTAGAGAATGGACTTGAGGATATGGGGAGGGGGAAGGATAAGCTGTGACAAAGTGAGAGAGTGGCATGGACATATATGCACTACCAAACGTAAAATAGATAGCTAGTGGGAAGCAACCGCATAGCACAGGGAGATCAGCTCGGTGCTTTGTGACCACCTAGAGGGGTGGGATAGGGAGGGTGGGAGGGAGGGAGATGCAAGAGAGAAGAAATATGGGAACATATGTGTATGTATAACTGATTCACTTTGTTATAAAGCAGAAACTAACACACCATTGTAAAGCAATTATACTCCAATAAAGATGGTTAAAAAAAAAAAAAAAACTTACTTTGGTTGGCATTTTAAATGTGTCCTAGTTCTCTGTCTTTCATAAATAGGATTTCTATACATAAGGGCATTGAGCATGAGTTTATGCGCGTGTCTGTCTGCAATCTGTGTGTGTGTTCTTCATGAAAGCTCCGACAGTGGTGTTGTACCTGTAATTCTATGTAACCATGAGGGTAGAGAGACTGTCCAGCAATTCTTTTCACATTTTGTTAAAAGTATATCAACGAAGCAGCTGCAGCTGCTCTTAACCAGCCTCATATCTTCACAGTGGGATCGTTATGCAACATTATTGCATCATTTGCCAGTGTTGTATTCTACGTCCTGCTGTCTTTTGCTGTTTCCAAGCAGGACCTTACTCTGTTGTATTGTTGGAAGCTGTATTCTTAATGGATTTCTTCTGCTGAGGCTGTTTTTTCTTGCTTCGCTTAAACAATTGAAGGAGCTCAAACAACCTTCAGAATCACATAGTAATTGGTTTGCTAAGTTGCCATCCTTGCTTTCAGGTATCCAGGGCTGTAAGTTATATTTGGATACATGTCTCAGCAAGTCCTTGCATGGAGTGCCCAAAGAGACACTTGTCATACTGTAGAACTTTGCTCTTCAAAATGTCCTACCTTGATTAGGTTTACTCCCTTGATAATCAAACTAATTATACTTAGGTAATTCGGTTTGTGATTCTATTTAAAGGGCTAGAAGTCCCAGTGTATGGTGTGTGGGTGTGTTAATAATCATTTCTGTTTCTAGGCTTCCAGAACTGCTTGCATTGTCCTTGGCTGTTCTGTTTACCTATTCTTTGTATCTCCAGATGGTATCTTCACCTTTTATTCAACTTGCTTCATTGGTAATAAAACCCTGCAAAAACGGAGATTGTATGGAACTCTATTGCCTCTCTGAAGTACTTTTTTTTTCAGTTATCAGGAAGAAAGTTCTTTTAAGATGTCTTTGAATGAATGACAGCTTTTGAAAGACAACTGCATTCAAGCTATAACCACAAAATCGGTCAACCATTGACCTACTTGTATATTAATATATGACAGTGACATCCTTAGCTTTGGAGTCTATAAACCAAACCAATCAAAGACAGAATACATGAAATCCACAAAAAAGGGGGAGAAATCCTGAAAGATGCTATATTTAATTTCTTTCAAGAACATAGGATGGTCATGACAAATGAAGCAGTGTCTCTGCTTACAAAAAAATATTGATAGTGCATGCCTTCAGCTGTTGACTCATAAAATAGTAGGAACAGACATTGGTAACAAATTTTAGACATGAGATAGAGCATGTCACATGCAGTACAAGTTCAAGGGGCCAATACCAAAGTTTTAATGAACTGTACAAAATAATTATACATTAGCCCACATTTCAAAATATTATTAGATGAACTAGTCTTGGACATCTAAGAAAAAGGCTGCTAATTGTCAACAAGAGCTTCAACTTATTAATTTTTGCTGTGCTTGGTGATGCCATGCTGGCACCTCCCATGACAGATGCAATCATGCATTTATTCAACCATCCACCCAAGAGTAATTATCATCACATTGTGCCCAATCTTTACTAAGTATAAGCGGTAGAAAGACATAAAAAAGTTTCCAGGGATATTGATGAACTTACTGGTCAGATGGAAATTCAGATAATAAATATATGATTACAATTCTCTCTATTGACTTTTAGGAAAGATTTATGTATTGGGAGCAATTGGACCCCATAGGTGGGACATTTAATGAAGCCTGTGTTGTCAGTGAAAGTTCCCCCCAAAAAGATACTGCCCGAGCTTAGTATTAAAGAAATATACCAGAAGGGAGGATTTAGAATGTGTTGGGCATAGTGTTTGTGTTAGCCTGCTTCTTTCAGCAGTTTGTTTCCCCATAATCAATAACTAGATGCAGTTTTCTCTAGTAGACATGTACTTATTCAACATTTTCAGGAGAGTTTCATTTAGAAACTAGAAATTGGAAGGTGGAGTTAGATTGCCTGGGAAGCTCTTCCAACTTCATAGGTGATAACCATCATCAAAAATAATGGTAGCAGTTATCTAGGAATTGCTGCAAGTGGGAATATGAAATCGAAGAGAGATAACTTAGAAGAATCAGTGCCCTGGTTTGTAACCATTATAAGTCTAAAGAAGATTAAAGTTCTAGAACCAATTGTATCAGAAAGGCGTTAGTTTGATGGTCATAGATTTTAATCAGGAATATACTGCTTTAGGTTTACATTGGATTCTCTTTAAGTGAAATATCACTTAAGGATATTCTTACTTAGTAAAGAATATCGTATTGTCAAAGCACTTTCCTATGTTTTCTTCAGTAATATTTACAACAGCTTTTTGATTTACACAGCCATTTTGATCCCAGTTTTCACAATAAATTTTAACAAACTATCCAATGTCACATTAAATGACATAACCAATCCAAAAGCTAAATTGTTTAACTTTGGTTTACTGGTCTGTACAGAGGAGTAAACTTTCTTTGTGTAAAGAAGAGTGTACTCATTTGAAGTTTGACAGATGGAATGTGGCATTAAAGCAGTACTGATTTTGTAGCTATGCTAAAAGTCAGAAAGCAGGTCCTTAGAAGCTCAACCTCTAATACATTTGCTTTTGAAATTAATAATAATATGCATAATATTCCAAATTTACCATGATATTATTTTCTCAATTCTTCTTGAACCCCTTTTGAATTGTAAATGTGTGACAAAACTTAGATGATGAAGTTTAGGATTATTGCTATGACTTAATTTTCGGAATTTGAGTGTTAAAAGCATTCAGGATAGAAAGGTTAAGATACTATACTAGTTTTCTATGGCTGCTTAACAATAACCATACATTTATCAAGTTAAAACAGCATCCACTTCTGTGGATGGAAACTTGGTCAAGGTGTCCCTGGGTTCTCTGCACAGTGTATCCTAAAGCTGAAATAAGGGGATCAACTGGGCTGAGTTCTTGTCTGGAGGCTCTGGGGAAGAGTCTATTCCCAAGCTCGTACTGGTGTGGACAGAATCCAGTTCCTATGTTTGTAGGATTGGGTCCCCATTGCTATACTGACTATCAGCTAAAGGCTACTCTGAATAAGTAGAGGTCACTTACATGCCTGGCCACATGGGCCCCTCCACCTTCAAGCCAGCAAAGACATGTCAAATCCCATGCTCTGAGCTTATGACTTCTTATTCTGCTACCAGCCAGAGCAAACTCTACTTTTATAGGGATCTTATGATTAGGTTAGGCCCAACCAGATTATCTCCCTTTCTTAACTGTGTCGTATGAAATAGCCTGATCACAGGAGTAAAACTCATTATATTCACAGTGCTGGGAGCAGTGCAGGGTGTGTACACCAGGAAAGGGGATGGTTTTGGGAGCCAGCTTAACATGCTGCCTAACCAAGAGACATGTTCTCATCCTACCCTGAACAATCACCTCCCACCCGATTCAGAGCAAACCCAAAGCCCTGCTGTGACCTCCTTAGGTATTTGTGTAAAATTATTTCTAAATGGTGCTGCTAAGTGTGCTTTCAGTACCATCTGCCTGGCATGCTCTTCCCTCAGGTAGCCCTACATGGCTCATGTTCTCACCTTTCCAGTCTTCACTTAGAAGACACTTATTTAAGATGGGCCTTCCCTAACAATCTATCTACAACTTCAGTTCCCCCACTGGTCATTGCCTATCTCCCACCTCTGCTTTATACTTTGTCCTTAGCAGTTACCACTATCACTATGTAACATACTCTTTTGATGGATTGCCTGATTGTTGGGTCATTTGCCCTACTCCCCACTAGAATGTAAGCTTCTGGAATACAGGGCTCTTGTCAGCTTTGTTTACCACTGTGAAATATCTTTTGCAGTGCCTAAAAAAAATATTGAGCACAAAGTAGCCATTAGGTAAATATTTGGTGAATGACTAAATTAAGTCTGTATTTGTTGATGGTCTATCTCCCCCAGTAAAATGTTAGCATCCTGGGGATGGGGGATTTGTTTTTCTTTTTACTACTTTGTTTCCAAGATAAGTAGGTAAATGTTCTCTATTATTTGTTGAAGGAATGACAATTAATTTGAATTTGGAGGAAGCAGAAAAAGAAGCTGGACTCAGGTATAAATCCAGGTTCCTGGCTTTGACAGCTGGCGATTTTTGAAGTTGTGAGCCAACATAGAAACAGTAAGGAAGAGAGAAACAAAACAAAACAAAACAAAACAAAACCATTGACCACATGGTGGGTGAAAGGGAAGATGATTGGTGTTTTTTGTCTTTACTTTAAAAAATGTTTCACATATTGAATTTGAGGTAAGTCTCAAAGAGAGTAAGTGTGCTGATGAGAGAGAGAAGGTGGGGAGTTGCCAGTTACTGTCTGATGGTGACTGCTCTGGGAAATGAAGAGGTGGTGGGCAAGAGTGAGAGAATAGGAGAGTGAGGAGGTGTTCTAAAAGACAGACAGATCTTGGCATGACTGTGGGTATGAGGGAAGGTCCAATAAACATAGGTTTATGGGCAGAGTTGAGTATTCAGTTGGGATGAGAGGAAACATATTTGTGATGTGGCTAATCTTCAGAGTTTTACGAGGTGATGATTTTTTTTTCAGCTATGCAGAGTAAATGCAAAGTAATTAATTTGCTAATATATTTCATTACTTATGTTTATTAATATATTTTTTAAATTTAAATATAAGGTATGCATGTATGTGATAAATGATATTTTTCAGCCAGTACTAAGACATGAACCTCCCTGTACTATTATTCTAGTCATAGACATAGAAGTTCCTAAAAATACTGTGGATTGCACGAAGGGAAAAAGGATAACCAAAGAGGTGACATTTGGAAAGTTATACTACTGGTATTCTTTGAAGCAGGGAGTAAGAGGGTGCATTATTCAGTGATGTATACTCAAGGTATAGCCTGTGTCTGAACCATACTGGGCACTCAGTAAATGTTTCTAGAGGGACAATTTACAATTTCATGAGATGCAACACAAACCCGAGGAGAGA
Source organism: Balaenoptera acutorostrata (assembly GCF_949987535.1). NCBI lineage: Eukaryota > Metazoa > Chordata > Mammalia > Artiodactyla > Balaenopteridae > Balaenoptera > Balaenoptera acutorostrata. Next base: position 137,543,968 of record NC_080067.1, on the reverse strand, counting down.
AGTGTGTTTTTAATATAAGCCCCACTGACATTTTGAAGAGAAAGATCAATAAATAGGAAAATAATGAAAACTATTAAAAATATCATATTAAAATAGAACAAAGATAAAAGAGAAAACACAGTTTTCAAGTGCAGAAGGATGAAGCAGCAGGAGAAGTTTCTGATTAACAGAAACAAATCATTTTGTTTGTGTCAAATCACTTGAAAATATCAAGAGCTAACAATGAAAAAGCAAGATGGTCTTGATGTAGAGAGGTAGAACCACAAATCTGGAATCACACAGTGCTCTGTAGACACTTAGCTAAAGGACAATAGCCCAGTCTTCCAACAAGTCAATATCCCATGATTATGTTCCAGACTATACCACAGGCAAGACAACTGCCCAGACCTCCAAAGAGAGCTCCTTGTTTATTTCATTTTCCATTCATTTTTTTTGCACAAAGTCCACTAGTTATATAAGTCCACTTGTATATCAATGCTTTAATATCTCATCCTATGCTAGAATGTAGCCTCCATGAAGTTCATGGACTAGTTTTCCTTTTTTACCCTGAGTATATTAATGCCTGAGAAATAGTGATCATTAGGTAAATATTTGTTGAATGGATTAACCCCAAAGGGTTGCGCAGGCTGCCTTCAGCAGGCTAACAACTCCCTTAGATATTTCTAAATGCCAATATTACATTAATCAATACTCATGATGGGGTTTCTATAGAATTAAGAAAAGCTAAGCTATGAGTAGCATGATTTGTTTTATTAAGTCAACTAAAGTAGATTTAGAACAAAATATTTAAAACATTTATTTTTTATTTCTTTTTAAAAGTGATTATATTTTTCTTAAGTAGTTTAAGTATTTCTTGTTTAAACGTTTGTTTTCTCTGAAGTTGTGCTCCTTCTGAAGGTCAAACAACTTTACCCTCACCTGACAATAGAGACAGTATCCTGTATGAACCACATAGTGAGCTCAAAAAACACAGGTTTTTGAGCCAGAAAACTGGTTTTGAAGCTTCTCTCAGCCACTGATTAGCTGTGTGACCTTGTGCAGATAATTAAGCAGGATAGTAATAGTACTACAAAGGATTGTTTTGAGTTTGAGTTCAATACATGTAAAGAACTTCATATAGTAGGGGACTTCCCTGGCAGTCCAGTGGTTAGGACTTTGCCTTCCAATTCAGGGGGTGTGGGTTTGATCCTTGGTCAGGGAGTTAAGATCCCACATGCCTCGGGGCCAAAAAAACAAAACATAAAACAGAAACAATATTGTAACAAATTCAATAAAAAGACTTTAGAAATGGTCCACATCAAAAAAAAATCTTTAAAAAAAAAACTTCAGATAGTGCCTGGCTCTTATTAATTGCTTATTAAATATTATCTATTATCATAGTTTACTTTAAAAATGAAAGTATACATGACACACGAGGTCTAGAAGTATCCTATCTGGTTGTTTTCCAATCAATGTGCCATTTACATGTGTACTTTCCATCGAGAACCATCCAAAAAAATTCCTTTTTCTGGATCACCAAAGATCTGTGGCAATTTTTAAATTGCTTACAAGTTCTTGCACTTACTTTGCAGCTATTGGAGGTACAATGCTGGGAAAAAGAAAGCTTATGTATTATTACCTTGACAAATTGGCTTATGCCCAGAGTCTACTGAGTTGAAAGACATTTTGAGCGAATTGGATTTTCTCCTTACCCATTACAGTTTGTTCAATTTTTCCACAGTTGTTTCAAAACCACAGAATAAGACTGACTTTTATATGAATATAGTTAAAAAGCATATATGGATTAAAGACAAAATAAATCACTGTTATAAGAAATAAAATGATTCCTTAACATTGATATTTGTCAAAATCTTAAGATGTGAGGGCAGTAGTATCTCACAAAAACAAAAGACTGGAAAAAGTGTCTTTCTACAGGAACCAGTGTGAGTCATAGAGTGAATGGGGGAGAGTTTGGTCCCTTCCATGCTGGGTAGGAGGCAGTGCAGGCTGAGAATGAGAAGAGGAGGCAGATAACTTGGTGTTTCATGTACAGACAAAATTTAGGGCTGGAGGTTTGCTTCTCCTTTAGGAGTTGAAGCAGAAGAACATAGGAAGTAATTCCTAGGTTGAATTGCATGAGAACCTCTGTTATTGAGGATAAAGCAAAATGACTTGTCTTATCGGGTTATGACCAGGACCAAAGACAATAGTCTTTTAAAAAATTTACCTTAAATTTTATTGAAACTAAATTCTTCCAGCTAAAGTAGATTCAAATAGAGCAGTTCTTTACCACTAATTATTCCCTTCAATTTGTAGTTTGCAAAGTTCCATCAATATGGAAATATATAAACACCTAATCACACTGTACTCTTAATTAACTGGTAGGGGAAACCAGTGTAGTAAGTGTAAAGGAAGTTCAAAAATCATCAATACTCTTTCTGATATTCAATTATTTTGAGATTTTTTTTTTAAAGTGGGACAAGCTGAATATTCTGGTTTCAGGTCACTTGCATCTACATCTAATGATAGTGGGAATAAACAGTGGAATAAACAAAAATATAAGGCAGTTGTGCACTATGGGAAAATAAACTCCCTAACCTGCAGTGCGGAAATTTCAAATTTACCTGATGAACTAAGGTTTTAGTCCTCAACTGTCACTAAAGATCATTGTTGTATAATTGTTTGTCTGAGTTGCAGGTTTCTCACTTGTTTATAAAATAATAAAGGACACAAATAAACGGTACCCCAAGTTTCTCTGAATCCTGAAATTTTATGATCTTATGGTAATATGGAATTTAGTATCTGGAATAAGAATATAGTTGGGGGTAGGGAGCTACTTATAGTGATTAGGAGGAACTCTTTTTATGCAATCTTCAATGGTATATACCAAGCATGCTTACTGTACCTGAAATGTGATGATTGAGAAATTCCTTTGCCTTCAGTTTGTGGCTCTTTTAAAAATTAAATGACATCACTACACTACTAAATGGGGTTCTCTGCTGACTTTAAAAGCACTTTGTTTTAAGACATGCATCATAGTTGATTGTCATTTTTCATAAGGCTAGTATTTTGGAGAAAATTATGGTTCAATTTATGTGAATTCTTCGGAGAAGAAAGATAACACCCATAATTTAGAAAAGAGTCAACAGCCATGGAACAGCAAAGGGAAGGGTATAATTAGAGGGTAAATGCAATCTCATGCAATGCAATTTGAAGAATGGAAGCTTATAGAAATTTGTTTATGGAGCTTGAAACTCAGAAACCCAAACAAGTTTGGGGATTATAAACACAATAGTGTCTTATTAGCAGTGAAATAATTTTCTAGGAATTCAAATAAAACAAAATAAAATGTGTCACATAACTTAAATAAGGAGTCGCGAAACAAGTGGAAGGCATGGTTTGAAGTTAGGAAACAAGATAGTTGACAGTTTTCAAATAATGTGTTCTATTGGGTGATATTTAGAGGTGGGGCTTTCCACACCCACCAGCATATATAAATGCTCTTGTGCAGTCACAGTCACAAAGCTGACCTACAATACCAAGTCAGACTCACCACTCCTGACACCATGAGCTACTACTGCAACTACTGCCAAGGCCTGGGTTATGGCTATGGCTACGGCTATGGATGTGGCAGCTTCCGCAGGCTGGGCTATGGCTGTGGTTATGGATATGGCTGCTACCATCCATGTTACTATAGAAGATACTGGTGTTCTGGCTTCTACTGAATAATTATATGAAGATTTACAATTTGTGGACTTCATCTTTTGTAAGACTCTGATTCATCTAGAAAACTTTATTCCATAACCTGCTTGCTTCATTTATCCTGTCTTGATAATGAAACTGTTATTTGGACCAGCTGGTTTCTGACATTAATGTGAAGACAACTTGATGAACTAGATGTTGGTGTTTGACTAGTGATGCTCTCAGGGATTCTCCTTCTATATAGGACGGAGGGTCATTATACTCTAGCAAGTCTTTGCCTTTTAGCATCCGATGTCTAATAATAAACTTTTTCTGACATAATAAATGTGTTTTAAGCTTCAATTTTCTAATCACATTAAACTTGCTGTGATGTATTAATACAATCATCAACCATGGCAACGTTTTCTTCTTATAGCTAAGAAATTTACCAATATGTCTTATTTCATAATTATCTCTTCCTCCTTCTTCTTTTTCCTATCTTCTTCCCCTTACCTCTTCCTTCTCCTTTTCCTCATCTTCTTCTCCTTTATTTTATCATTCTCCTCCTCCTCCTCATTATCAATATCTATCTTTTTCTTTGCTGGCCAGACACAGTAATTCTATGTCTAAAGGTTGAAGAGGCTCTGTGATGATAATCAAATTGTAGTGTATTTTAAAATAAATCATTATTCCTTGAAAATTATCTTGTTAATTTCAAAACAAAATGATAAGGAAAAACTTTAGCTTGCAGTAAATTATTTTAGAACTCTTGAGAAAATAAACATGAAAGAATTATATCAAAATATTAACAATTGTTAAATAGATAATATTTGTTGTAATATTTATTTTTTCTTCTTTTTGGTATATTTAAAATATTTTATAAAATAAAAAATCTAAAATAGAAGCAAAAACCATTTATCTTGAACTCAAATATATATTATTGTAATAAATTAAATTTATGAAAACTGACTCAAGAGGAAAAAAAACCTGAATAGTTCTCTCATATAAAAATTAAATCTATGATTAAAAATCTTCCCAAAATACTAATTTAAGGCCAGAGGTATCTGAGGCAAGTTTGTCCTTCGGTGAGTGATGGAATTTACTGACTAAAAGTGAAAATGAATCATGAGGATTTTGAATGGGTTATTCTATCCAACAGTTGACTATTCTAGGAATGCTAAAATTGTAAATGCTTTTAGCATTCCTAGAATGCTAGATATGGTTTATCTAGATTGTTCATTGTAAATGAATCTGAAATTTATGGACCACAGTTCTGTTGAAGATTGGAAATTAGTAATGTAGCCAGATGAAGGCTATGTGAATATCAAACTTTAGATGCTGACATATCTGAAACCTTCTCTTGCCTATTAGCTTTCCTCACTTGGAAATAAAAATGTGTCTTTTGTGGAAAAGTGGATTCTGAAAACCATATCTGGTAGTTTGAGGTCTGTCATATGTTGATGTAGAGAATACTGTTGCTCCTTTTTTGAGTCCTTTGCTCTCCATTAGTAATGTTGATGCTGTGTCAGACTTGTGTACCATGAGAATATGACAAGTCAAACCTTTGTGGTTGCACACCTATTAATAAATCTAACAGAAATGTGCAATTCTTCTTAATAGTAAATATTAAAACATACTTATAGAGTTTAAAGAAGGTCTAAATATAAGGAAAATATATCATGACTGTGGATCAGAAGAATCATTATTATCCGCCAAATTTGATTTATACATTCAGTGCAATTATAATAAAAATATCTGAATAGAATTATTTTTTACTACTTTTGTCTTTTAACCTTCTTACTAGCCTTATAATCGGTTGATCTACTACATTAACATTACATCCTTATGATACTGAATCATCCATTCAACAAACAGAGAATTAAAAAAAAATTGTTCTAGTCTACTTTTAAATCTTTCAGGAATTAAAACACCGAATATAGGTTTTGCAATTTTTTGTTGAGAGTATTCTGAAAACTTTTATATTTTTTTTACTTTTGTTAATAGGTATTCCTCTATCATGATATCTTTTACTTCCTTGTGTACATGAAAACTATTCATTTTCTTTGACAATTTTATATTGTGTTATTGATGAATCATTTTAGTTTTTAAGTTAGTTTCATCATTGATTCACAAGGGTTTTTCCAGATATGCTACTGTGTTGCCTGCAAGTAGAAATAGTTTTGCTTTTTAAAATCTTTTTCTAGTTCTTACTCATCTATCAATACTTTTTGCCCAACTGCATTTGCTAATATCTCCAGGACAAAGTTTAATACTAGTGATAGGGTAGGCATCTTTGCCTTTCTCCTAAATTTTGTGGAAATGCCTCTAGGGTTTCACAGTTACCTAAAATGCTAACTTTAAGTCAATTTTATTATGTTAGAAAATTAACCATCAATTCTTATTTTCTTAAATGCTTTTATAAGGAATGAGTTTTGAAAGTTGCCAAAAGTTATTCAGCATTTATGGAAATAGTAATATGATTTTTCTCCTTGAATCAATTAATGTGATGCATTATATTGTGTCCTTATATCGACATCACTTATATTCTTCAAGTAAATTCCATTTCCTTATGATGTATTGTTTTTATGATGGTATTAGATTCTATTTGCTAATATTTTATGCAGAATTTATGCATATGTAGTCAGAAGTAATATTAGTTTGTAATTTTCTTTCATGTGTGCCTTTTTCTTCATTGAATTTAGATAAATGTTATATTAGATAAGTGATTCAAAAAACGTATTTGGAGACTTCATTCATTTTCAATGTTCTTGAACAATTTATGTTGCATAAGGATTATGTCAGAATTTTTGGTAAACTAGCCTTTGAAACTAATGGAACCTCCAGCTTTATGTGTGTGGAGCAGTTCTTCCTTTTTCTTCTCAAAAATTAATCTTTAATATTTCTATCTCTAATGGGTTCAATTCTAGTAAAACTTTTCCGCTAGAAAATTATGTATCTTATTCAGGGTTTTCAATTTTTAAAAAAAATTTAAAATATTAAATTAATTTTTATTAGAGTACAGTTGATTTACAATGCTGTGTTAGTTTTGCAGTACAGCAAAGTGAATCAGTTATACATGTACATATATCCACTCTCTTTAGGATTCTTTTCCCATATAAGTCATTACAGAGTATTGAGGGTATTTTCAAATTTATTTGAGTAAAAGTCTTCAGATTTCCCCCCTCTTTCGCTGTCTCTCTCTCTTTCTCTATGTAATTATATATGTTTACTTACATTTATATTATATATATATTAGTTCAATTTATTTATATTTTTCTTCTTCCTTTTAAAAATTAATTTAGCTGGTAGTTTTTCTATTTTTTATTTGTTTCCAATGACCATAATTTTGCGTAATTAATTATTCTATTGTTTTTCTACAAATTTCTGTGCTTTATCTGATCAATAGCTGTTTTGATCTTTATTATACCTTCTTTCTGCTTTCTTTTAGTTTACTTGTTTGTACTTTTATTGCATACTTGTATTTTACTTATATATGTGCTTAAAACTAAATTTTTTTCTGCTATCTTTGTAATTTACAACCCATATTATAATATGTAGCATTTTCACTATCATTATCACCATTTAAAAATTCTGTGATTTGTTTGTATTTTTTTCACTCAAGATTTCATAGTTTTGTGTTTGTTTTAATTTCTGGGTTTTTATTGATTTATATTTATTAATTTCTATTTGTATTACATTATTATTAGAGAATATTTTTATAATATTTCCTTCATGGAGCTTCTTAATGCTTTCTTTGTGATATAATACATTTTTGTAATGTTTCATACGTGCTTGAGAATTTTTATTTTCTATTATCAAAATGTAAAGTTATATATAATTTTAAAATCAGTCACTCTTGTTTATATTATTTTGGTCCTCCATATTATTACTTATGCTTTTCCATTTTATCTGTCTTGTTCTGGCATTGCTGTGTTGTTTATGTCTCCACGCATCTCTAGTATATTTTGCTCTATAAAGGTGGTTGCCGTGTTGTTTTTTCATATACAATCGTAGCCATTATTTCTTTATTTTAAAGTGTCTTTAACTTTATAAGATGTCTTCCATTGTTGTGTTTTATCATCTGGTCAGATTCTACTTGATAACAGAGTTACAAACAACTGCTTTTTCATTCTCCTTTGACTGATATACATTTGCCTATACATTTTTAAAAAGATAATTTTGTAGAATAGTTGTAGATTTGCAGAAAACGTTATGCAGATAGCACAGAGAGTTCCCATAAATCCCACACCCAATTTGCCCTTTTATTAACATTTTACATTAGTATGGTGCACCTGTTACAACTAATAATAAATCTATATTGTTACATAATTACCAACTAAAGTCCATACTTTATTCAGAGTTCTTTAGTTTTTATTTAATGTATTTTTTTTTTTCTAGGACACCATCTAGGGTACCTTATTGCATTTAGTCATATTGCTCCTCTTGACGAGACATGTTCTCAGACTTTCCCTAGCCCCAATCACCCTGACAATTTTCCAGCAGAACTGGTCAAGTGTTCTGTAGAAAGTCCTTCAACTGGATCCATTCAACGTTTTTCTCATGATTGGAGTGGAATTATGGTGTTTGCAAGGAATGTGGCAGAGGTAAATTGCTATTTTCATTCCATCATATCAGGAATGCTATCAGCATGTTTTCACCATTGATGTTGATTTTGAACTCTCTTAGATAGTGTTTGTCAAGTTTCTCCACTGTCAGAAACTTACTTAGTAAAAGATTCATGTATATCTTTTCATCTTGATAACTCAATGCTTTTTATTGCTGGGTTCATTGTATGGATGTACTGTATTTGTTTACCCATTTACTTCTTGAAGGATATTCCTTCCAGTTGCTGGAAATTATAACAAATCTGACATAAATATTCACATGCAGGTTTCTGAATAGAGAAAAATTTTCAAATCATTCGGGTATATATCAGAGAGAAAGGTTGCTGGATTATATGATATTTTGCTTTTTAAAAAACTGCCAAACTACCTCACATAGTGGCTATACCCTTTTGCCTTCTCACCAACAATGAATGAGTGTTCTCGTTGCTTTTCATTCTTGTGAGCAGTTGGTATTGTCATTTTCTGGGATTTTATCCTTTTCAATAATTGCATAGTGGTATCTCATTATTGTATTATTTTGATACTTCTATTATTAGACTTTCTTAATAAAGGCTTTAAATATTTCTCTTGAAAATAGTTGACTCTTTGTGAGTCCAAATAATATTTTAAGAGGTAAATTAAGCTAGTTCATATTTATTAAGTTGCTATTAGGTTTAGTGTCAGCTTTGAAAAACTATTTTTTGTTATAATTACTATTGTACTGTTATATTTACTCTGTTTCTTTCTCTATATATTTTATTTACTCAATATTTTAAAAATATCTTTAGATTACTGGACTGAATGTCAATATTATGACATAGTATGAGTGTGTTTCATGTTTGGTAATTGCAATCATTGTTGCTTTTGTTGTGGTCATCCATGTACAATGCTTGGTGTCAGTCTATTTATCTCTTGTAAAAATAAAATACAGTGTGTGTGTGTGAAAAAAAATATCTTTAGCTATTTAGAAATGTTTTGATACTCTTTTAGTGGTTGTCAGTGATTAATTATGTAGTTTTTGTAAAAATGTCCTTAGCTCCTCATTTTCTTTTATTAAACTTTTGCTAACTTTTCAGTTTTGAATAATGAATGTCAAATAGTATCGTTTACTTAATCAAATATCAAATAACTTTTTCTACCTTTTCTCTTCCTTCTTCTTTCATTTTTAGTTGTTTTAGTTTTACTTTCTCATGTTATATAATGTTTACATTTTCTTCTACTCTCATCCTCATCTTTGGTTTAGTCTTAGATACAAAATTAAATATATTAAATTCTCAAATCAGTCCTTTGCAAAAGTTTCTCCAGTTATCTCTGTTGGATTCTCGGTTGATTGATCAAGAGGCGCTTATGACTCCAATATTCTCTAGGTTCTTGCATAATTAAAAAAATGTTTTTTCCCCATAACTGGCATAGTTGAAAGACAGAATAATTAGATATAAAACCTTGGTTCACATTTTATTTGCTTGAAGTTTTTGAAAATATCACAAAATTATTGCTTTGCTTTGTATATTGCCTTGGAGAAATCTGAAAAGGGTCTAATTCTTTTGTCATTGTAAATTATTTGATCTTTTCCTGGATGCCTTGAAGGTATTTTTCTTCATCTTTAAAGTTCACTTTTTATTGTGATAAAAAATACATAACATAAATTTACCATTTTAATCATTTTTAAGTATACATTAAGCACATTAAGTACAATCACATTGTTGTGCAACCATTGCTATTGTCTTTTAACTAGAATATATCTTGAAGTTGTTCCTTGTGGGTCAGTTTTCCCAGGTAATGAATGGCTATAAAAATATGTACATTGACCTCACCGGGAAGGGGCAAGATGGAGGAAGAGTAAGACTCGGAGATCATCTTCCTTCCCACAGATACAGTAGAAATACATCTACACGTGGAACTGCTCCTACAGATCACCCACTGAACGCTGGCAGAAGACGGCAGACCTCCCAAAAGGCAAGAAAATCCCCACGTACTTGGGTAGGGCAAAAGAAAAAAGAAAAAACAGAGACAAAAGAATAGGGACAGGACCTGCACCAGTGAGAGGGAGCTGTGAAGGAGGAAAGGTTTCCAAACACTAGGAAGCCCCTTCTCGGGCAGAGACTGCGGGTGGCAGAGGGGGGAAGCTTCGGAGCCACGGAGGAGAGCGCAGCCACAGGGGTGCGGAGGGCAAAGCGGAGAGATTCCCACACAGGGGATCGGTGCTGAGCAGCACTCACCAGCCCGAGAGGCTTGTCTGCTCACCCGCCGGGGCGGGCGGGGGCTGGGAGCTGAGGCTCAGGCTTCGGTGCTAGCCAGGAGGGAGTCCGGGAAAAGTCTGCAGCTGCCAAAGCGGCAAAAGACTTTTTCTTCCCTCTTTGTTTCGCGGCGGGCAAGGAGAGGGGATTCAGAGCGCCGCCTAAATGAACTCCAGAGGTGGGCGTGAGCCGCGGCTACCAGTGCGGACCCCAGAGACAGGCGCGAGCCGCGGTTATCAGCGCGGACCCCAGAGATGGGCAGGAGATGCTAAGGCTGCTGCTGCCGCCACCAAGAAGCCTGTGTGCGAGCACAGGTCACTCTCCACACTGCCCCTCCCGGGAGCCGGTGTAGCTCGCCACTGCCAGGCTCCCGTGATCCGGGGACAACTTCCCTGGGAGGAGGCATGGCGTGCCTCGGGCTGGTGCAACGTCACGCCGGCCTCTGCCGCCGCAGGCTCGCCCCGCCTCCTCTGTACCCCTCCCTCCCCCCGGCCTGAGTGAGCCAGAGCCCCTGAAGCAGCTGCTCCTTTAGCCCCGGTCTGTCTGGGCGGGGAACAGACGCCCTCAGGTGACCTACATGCAGAGGTGGGTCCAAATCCAAAGCTGAACCCCGGGAGCTGTGTGAACAAAGAAGAGAAAGGGAAATCTCTCCCAGCAGCCTCAGAAGCAGCGGATTAAAGCTCCACAAACAACTTGATGTGCCTGTATCTGTTGAATACCTGAATAGACAACGAATCATCCCAAATTCAAGAGGTGGACTTTGGGAGCAGGATATATTAATTTTTCCCCTTTTACTTTTTTTGTGAGTGTATATGTGTCTGTTTCTGGGTGAGACTTTGTCTGTATAGCTTTGCTTTCACCATTAGTCCTAGGGTTAGGTCCGTCCGTTTTTTTTTTTTCTTTTCACTTAAAAAACTTTTATTTCCTAATAAATGTTTTCTTAATAATTTTTTCCTTATTTTCTATTTTTAGAAATAAAAAAAATTAATAAGTTTTTTCATATTTTTTATTTTAAAAAATTAAAAAAAATTTTTCTTAATAAATTTTTTTAAAATTTTTTTCTTATTTTTTATTATAAAAAATTAATAAATCTATTTTTAAAAATTAATTTTTTTTCTGAATACATTAATTCTTAATAATTTTTTTCTTATTTTTTATTATAATAGCTTTATTTTATTTTATTTTATCCTCTTTCTTTCTTTCTTTCTATTTTTTCCTCCCTTTTATTCTGAGCCGTGTGGATGAAAGGCTCTTGGTGCTCCAGCCAGGCATCAGGGCCGTGCCTCTGAGGTGGGAGAGCCAACTTCAGAACACTGGTCCACAAAAGACCTCCCAGCTCCACGTAATACCAAACGGCAAAAATCTCCCAGAGATCTCCATCTCAACATCAAGACCCAGCTTCACTCAACGACCAGCAAGCTACAGCGCTGGACACCCTATGCCAAACAACTAGCAAGACAGGAACACAACCCCACCCATTAGCAGAGAGGCTTCCTAAAATCATAATAAGGCCACAGACACCCCAAAACACACCACCAGACGTGGACGTGACCACCAGAAAGACAAGATCCAACCTCATCCACCAGAACACAGGCACTAGTCCCCTCCACCAGGAAGCCTACACAACCCACTGAACCAACCTTAGCCACTGGGGACAGATACCAAAAACAACGGGAACTATGAACCTGCAGCCTGTGAAAAGGAGACCCAAAACACAGTAAGATAAGCAAAACGAGAAGACAGAAAAACACACAGCAGATGAAGGAGCAGGGTCAAAACACACCAGACCTAACAAATGAAGAGGAAATAGGCAGTCTACCTGAAAAAGAATTCAGAATAATGATAGTAAAGATGATCCAAAATCTTGGAAATAGAATAGACAAAATGCAAGAAACATTTAACAAGGACGTAGAAGAACTAAAGAGGAACCAAGCAACAATGATCAACACAATAAATGAAATTAAAAATACTCTAGACGGGAATAATAGCAGAATAACTGAGGCAGAAGAACGGATAAGTGACCTGGAAGATAAAATAGTGGAAATAACTACTGCAGAGCAGAATAAACAAAAAATAATGAAAAGAACTGAGGATAGTCTTAGAGACCTCTGGGACAACATTAAATGCACCAACATTCGAATTATAGGGGTCCCAGAAGAAGAAGAGAAAAAGAAAGGGACTGAGAAAATATTTGAAGAGATTATAGTTGAAAACTTCCCTAATATGGGAAAGGAAAGAGGTAATCAAGTCCTGGAAGCACAGAGAGTCCCATACAGGATAAATCCAAGGAGAAACATTCATATTAATCAAAGACACATATTAATCAAACTATCAAAAATTAAATATAAGGAAAACGTATTAAAAGCAGCAAGGGAAAAACAACAAATAACACACAAGGGAATGCCCATAAGGTTAACAGCTGATCTTTCAGCAGAAACTCTGCAAGCCAGAAGGGAGTGGCAGGATATATTTACAGTCATGAAGGAGAAAAACCTACAACCAAGGTTACTCTACCCAGCAAGGATCTCATTCAGATTTGATGGAGAAATTAAAACCTTTACAGACAAGCAAAAGCTGAGAGAGTTCAGCACCACCAAACCAGCTTTACAACAAATACTAAAGGAACTTCTCTAGGCAAGAAACACAAGAGAAGGAAAACACCTACAATAACAAACACAAAATATTTAAGAAAATGTTAATAGGAACATACATATCGATAATTACCTTAAATGTAAATGGATTAAATGCTCCCACCAAAAGACACAGGCTGGCTGAATGGATACAAAAACAAGACCCATATATATGCTGTCTACAAGAGACCCACTTCAGACCTAGAGACACATACAGACTGAAAGTGAGGGGATGGAAAAAGATATTCCATGCAAATGGAAATCAAAAGAGGGCTGGAGTAGCAATTCTCATATCAGAGAAAATAGACTTTAAAATAAAGACTATTACAAGAGACAAAGAAGGACACTATATAATGGTCAAGGGATCAATCCAAGAGGAAGGTATAACAATTGTAAATATTTATGCACCCAACATAGGAGCACCTCAATACATAAGGCAAATACTAACAGCCATAAAAGGGGAAATTGACAGCAACACAATCATAGTAGGGGATTTTAACACCCCACTTTCACCAATGGACAGATCATCCAAAATGAAAATAAATAAGGAAACACAAGCTTTAAATGATACATTAAACAATATGGACTTAATTTATATTCATAGGACATTCCACCCAAAAACAACAGAATACACATTTTTCTCAAGTGCTCAAGGAACATTCTCCAGGATAGATCATATCTTCGGTCACAAATCAAGCCTTGGTAAATTTAAGGAAATTGAAATCGTATCAAGTATCTTTTCCGACCACAACGCTATGAGACTAGATATCAATTACAGGAAAAGATCTGTAAAAAGTACAAACATATGGAGGCTACACAATACACTACTTAATAACGAAGTGATCACTGAAGAAATCAAAGGGGAAATCAAAATATACCTAGGAACAAATGACAATGGAGACACGACGGCCCAAAACCTATGGGATGCAGTAAAAGCAGTTCTAAGAGGGAAGTTTATAGCAATACAAGCCTACATCAAGAAACAGGAAACTTCTCGAATAAACAACCTAATCTTGCACCTAAAGCAATTAGAGAAAGAAGAGCAAAAAAACCCCAAAGCTAGCAGAAGGAAAGAAATCATAAAGATCAGATCAGAAATAAATGAAAAAGAAATGAAAGAAACAATAGCAAAAATCAATGAAACTAAAAGCTGGTTCTTCGAGAAGATAAACAAAATTGATAAGCCATTAGCCAGACTCATCAAGAGAAAAAGGGAGAAGACTCAAATCAATAGAATTAGAAATGAAAAAGGAGAACTAACCACTGACACTGCAGAAATGCAAATGATCATGAAAGATTACTACAAGCAACTCTATGCCAATAAAATGGACAACTTGGAAGAAATTGACAGATTCTTAGAAATGCACAAACTGCCGAGACTGAACCAGGAAGAAATAGAAAATATGAACAGACCAATCACAAGCACTGAAATTGAAACTGTGATTAAAAATCTTCCAACAAACAAAAGCCCAGGACCAGATGGCTTCACTGGAGAATTCTATCAAACATTTAGAGAAGAGCTAACACCTATCCTTCTCAAACTCTTCCAAAATATTGTGGAGGGAGGAACACTCCCCAACTCATTCTACGAGGCCACCATCACCCTGATACCAAAACCAGACAAAGATGTCACAAAGAAAGAAAACTACTGGCCAATATCACTGATGAACATAGATGCAAAAATCCTCAACAAAATACTAGCAAACAGAATCCAACAGCCCGTTAAAAGGATTATACACCATGATCAAGTGGGGTTTATTCCAGGAATGCAAGGATTCTTCAATATATGCAAATCAATCAACGTTATACATCATATTAACAAATTGAAGGAGAAAAACCATATGATCATCTCAATAGATGCAGAGAAAACTTTCGAAAAAATTCAACACCCATTTATGATAAAAGCCCTGCAGAAAGTAGGCATAGAGGGAACTTTCCTCAACATAATAAAGGCCATATATGACAAACCCACAGCCAACATCGTCCTCAATGGTGAAAAACTGAAACCATTTCCACTAAGATCAGGAACAAGACAAGGTTGCCCACTCTCACCACTATTATTCAATATAGTTTTGGAAGTGTTAGCCACAGCAATCAGAGAAGACAAAGAAATAAAAGGAATCCAAATCGGAAAAGAAGAAGTAAAGCTGTCCCTGTTTGCAGATGACATGATACTATACATAGAGAATCCTAAAACTGCCACCAGAAAACTACTAGAGCTAATCAATGAATTTGGTAAAGTAGCAGGAGACAAAATTAATGCACAGAAATCTCTTGCATTCCTATATACTAATGATGAAAAATCTGAAAGTGAAATTAAGAAAACACTCCCATTTACCATTGTAACAAAAAGAATAAAATATCTAGGAATAAACCTACCTAAGGAGACAAAAGACCTGTATGCAGAGAATTATAGGACACTGATGAAAGAAATTAAAGATGATACAAATAGATGGAGAGATATACCATGCTCTTGGATTGGAAGAATCAACATTGTGAAAATGACTCTACTACCCAAAGCAATCTACAGATTCAATGCAATCCTTATCAAACTACCACTGGCATTTTTCACACAACTAGAACAAAAAATTTTACAATTTGTATGGAGACACAAAAGACCCCGAATAGCCAAAGCAATCTTGAGAACGAAAAATGGAGCTGGAGGAATCAGGCTCCCTGCATTCAGACTATATTACAAAGCTACAGTAATCAAGACAGTTTGGTACTGGCACAAAAACAGAAATATAGATCAATGGAACAGGATAGAAAGCCCAGAGGTAAACCCACACACATATGGTCACCTTATCTTTGATAAAGGAGGCAAGCATATACAGTGGAGAAAAGACAGCCTCTTCAATAAATGGTGCTGGGAAAATTGGACAGGTACATGTAAAAGTATGAAATTAGAACACTCCCTGACACCATGCACAAAAATAAACTCAAAATGGATTAAAGACCTAAGTGTAAAGCTAGAGACTATCAAACTCTTAGAGGAAAACCTAGGCAGAACACTGTATGACATAAATTGCAGCAAGATCTTTTTTGACCCAGCTCCTAGAGAAATGGAAATAAAAACACAAATAAACAAATGGGACCTAATGAAACTTAAAAGCTTTTGCACAGTAAAGGAAACCATAAACAAGACCAAAAGACAACCCTCAGAATGGGAGAAAATATTTGCAAATGAAGCAACTGACAAAGGATTAATCTCCAAGATTTACAAGCAGCTCATGCAGCTCAATAACAAAAAAACAAACAACCCAATCCAAAAATGGGCAGAAGACCTAAATAGACATTTCTCCAAAGAAGATATACAGATGTCCAACAGACACATGAAAGAATGCTCAACATCATTAATCATTAGAGAAATGCAAATCAAAACTACAATGAGGTATCATCTCACACCGGTCAGAATGGCCATCATCAAAAAATCTAAAAACAATAAATGCTGGAGAGGGTGTGGAGAAAAGGGAACCCTCTTGCACTGTTGGTGGGAATGTAAATTGATACAGCCACTATAGAGAACAGTATGGAGGTTCCTTAAAAAACTAAAAATAGAACTACCATACGACCCAGCAATCCCACTACTGGGCATATACCCTGAGAAAACCATAATTCAAAAAGAGTCATGTACCAAATTGTTCATTGCAGCTCTATTTACAATAGCCAGGGCATGGAAGCAACCTAAGTGTCCATCATCAGATGAATGGATAAAGAAGATGTGGCACATATATACAAGGGAATATTACTCAGCCATAAAAAGAAATGAAATGGAGGTATTTGTAATGAGGTGGATGGAGTTAGAGTCTGTCATACAGAGTGAAGTAAGTCAGAAAGACAAAAACAAATGCAGTATGCTAACACATATATATGGAATCTAAGGGGAAAAAAAAAAAGTTAATGAAGAACCTAGTGGCAAGATGGGAATAAAGACACAGATCTACTAAAGAATGGACTTGAGGATATGGGGAGGGGGTGGGGTGAGATGTGACAGGGTGAGAGAGTGTCATGGACATATATACACTACCAAATGTAAAATAGATAGCTAGTGGGAAGCAGCCGCATAGCACAGGGAGATCAGCTCGGTGCTTTGTGACCACCTAGAGGGGTGGGATAGGGAGGGTGAGAGGGAGGGAGATGCAAGAGGGAAGAGATATGGGAACATATGTATATGTATAACTGATTCACTTTGTTATAAAGCAGAACCTAACACACCATTGTAAAGCAATTATACTTCAATAAAGATGTTAAAAAATATGTACATTGAGGGTTTCTTTTAATTTTGAAATTTCTACTTAGATTATAACTTTGAATAGTACTCTCTTCCATTTTTTCTTTTGTCATAAACTCTCTTTATATGTAAGTTGGGTTGCTGCCTATCTCCCATTTTATCCACTTTCTTTCCAACTCTTTTTATTTCTTTTTTAGCCACATATTCATTGTTTTTATTATTTTCCTGCTTTTCCTCAATGGAATCTTTTGTTTTCACCTAAATCCAAACTTCTTTATGCATCTTGGAACTTGGTCTTCCTTCCGATATGATTTTATCTTTTTAAAAATTTCTTTCCTGTTTTTCAACTCATTTTATTTCTTCTTATCTCTTTTACATTTAATTTTTTAATATTTAATTTAATATGAAGTATTTTGTTAAAGTTTTCTTCTGCTTCTGGAGGGGCAAGCTATTAGTTGAATGCTTTGATAATCATTTTTGTTGTTTTTATTATATGCTTTGTATACATGAACACTTCTTGCACCTCTGAATTTGTGGATGAGACTGTTAGAGATATTTGCTATTTGTTTTCTATGGATCTGTTCATTTACTAATTTATTCACTCAACTAACAATATATTTCCTACTCCATTCCATTCAGAAAAGTATAAAATATGATTATAATAAGTGTTCTTGCCCTTAAGGAGTAAATAATGTAATGGAAAAGGCAGTAAACAAATTGGTATACTAAAATCTGATGAAATGCAAAGACAGACTTTTATCCAGGGCATTTGGCAGCACTCTGAAGGATTTTCTAAATCAGGCAGAGGTAGAAGTAGCTTGGGATGTCCTTGGAGCAGGTGCCACTTGACCTATCTTTTGAAGGGTGGGTTGGAATAAGATGGGTAAATAAGTATAAAAGAAGATTCCAGAATGAAGGAGCAGCTACTGTAAAGTCTCAAAAGCATGCAGTTGATTAATAATGTCTTTGTTATTTATGTATGGAATAAAGGGAAATATATGGTAGATTGTTAGAGACCAGGATAGAGAAAAATGTTTGGTGATGAAACACCTTGTTTGTGAATTTAGGAGTATAATCTTTTCCTTAATGACTTAGGTATAATGGCTGAAAAATGAAATGATCAGATTTGTGCTTCAGAATGTTCATTTGGACTCAGTATGGAGAACAGATCAGATGAGGGCCCTGCCTTGGGGAAGTGTGACTGGTGGGGAGGCTCTTACATTAATCCAGGAAAAAGTGGTGGATGACTGAATTAAGTGAAAACAATGAACAGACATGAATATTAATGAATTATCATTTACATGGTTGAGTTGCTATGGTGCAATATGCACTGAGTAGGGAAGATATTCATAAAATATGAAAGAGAATTAATTCCAAGATCATATTCTGGTATGTGATTTGAATGACTAATATACAGACAAGAGGCAGTTTTGTGAGAAAAAAATGAATTTACTACTAAACATGAAATTTGAATGCAATTCAAATGGGACATATCCAGTAAAGAGTCAAATTGATAGAGCTGATATTTAGAGAAGCCTTTTGAGAGTAATCGGTATAAGCACGGTTATTAAACACAATATTTATTGAAATTCCATGGGAAAAGTGTATACATTGAATATGGAGGAAAAGGGGCAGTTTTAGAGTTAATAAAGGAATAAGAAATTGGGAAGAAGACTAATAAGAAATTGAGAGACAAAGCTTATTGAACATTTGCCATAGAAAATAAGAGAAGAAAGCTTTAAAAGAAGAATGAATGGGTGAGGAGGGCAAATGCCAAGGAAGCTTCAAACAAACCAAATAACTAATAAAAAACAAAATAAAAAACCAAGAAGGTTGTTTTTGGTTTTGTTTTTGTGTTTTTTAATTTGACTATCTGGAAATCACTAATGACTTTGTGACTATGCCCTGACCACCATGGATAAAAGGTCTTGGGTTCTGGGAATGATCAGTAACTAAGACAATGGAATAAGAGAAGCAATCTGTTATGTAATTATAGGACCACTGGGAGCTATCAACCAGATTAGACAATTTTAACTAGAACACCAGCACAGTACGGTCTCTGAAGGGGCTATAATCATTTTTCATCTTGGAAACATTCTGTTTTTAGGAATGCAAACTCATTAAAAAATAATTATTATTACTAAAATTCCTTTAACAAAAATTTGGACCTTTTGGTAAGTAAGAAAAGAACAATTTAAAGTAATTTTAAGACTTTACATTATTCTCTTATATGGAAATAATATCACCTGTCATTGTTTACCACTTGCACTACTGAGGGTATAAAACCATTCGGGGAAGCTAGAGATGGTCACACTCAGGAAATTCCTCTTCAGCACCAAATCAGATCTCTAATACTTGACACCATGAGCTACTATGCCAACTATTGCAAAGGCCTGGGCTTCGGCTGTGGAGGCTTTGGTGGCCGGGGCTATGGCCATGGCTGCAGATGCAGCATCTTCTGCAGACTGGGCCATGGCTGTAGCCATGGAAGCAACAGATATGGCTGCTACTGCCCATCATGCTATGGAGGATATGGCTTTTCTGGCTTATACTAAAAACTTGTAGATCCTCAGACTCTTTCTATTCCCATGCTGTTACTCATATGTTTCAGTGATGTGAACATTTTTCTTGATGTTTAGGAAGTATTAATAAGTTTTTAGCTTCCTGCTCCAAAGGAACTAGTTTCTTCCTCTGGAAGAATCTGGAATCTTTCCATTGAATCAAGGGTTCATTCATTTTTATTTAGTCACTAACATCTGCTGTGACCAAGTGTAACCTGTATTTTAAATTTTTAAATGAACATATTTAACTGGCATAGGGAGCATGGCTGTATCAATTCATTTTAGAACATTTCTAACGGGTATATGGGACTTCAGTCAGGATGTTACCTTCCTTTTCTCTGAATTGGTGTTTTGACTCGACAATGTTTGATTCAATAATGAATTTGATTCAACAAAGGTTCACTTCATGTTTCCATGTCCTGAGCATTGTTTTGAGTCTTGAGGATATGGGAGAATAAGATGGACTAAACTCCTGTATACTTTCATGTGTCCCATCTTTCATTTGTTTCCAGTGTATTTTGTGTGTGATTTCATTTTTATAAAATCATCTGCACACTATTATTTCTATTACTTAAAAAATGATAACATTACAAACTTTATTCCAATAGTCATGGTTTTTACACTCAGGCTTATTATAGCACAGTAAATCTATGGTGATCAAAGAAAACATTTTTAAAATAAAACATTAAGCTGATACAAAATAATATTTATAGTAATATGAAAGGTACAAAGGGTGCATTAAAAACATTCCTGTACACAACAATGAATTTTCAAATTTCTAATGTTCTTTATATATAATCAGGTCAATTTTGTCTTAAAAGAAATACATTTTATATTTCATATATATACATATATATATGTATACAAGTCTACACTGCTTCCTTGAAAAGTTAATTGATTTAATTGGCTTTCCTGTTTCCCTACCTATAGAGTGAGGGTCTTACTTCTTAAAAGGTATTTTTTTCTCAAAAGTAAGCATTAGGACTGTCTAAATTTAAAACTCCTGGAGTGCATTTACCAGTTTAGTTTCCTGGGGTATACGCTTAGATAATTTGTTTTAATAGATTTGTTTAGATCCTCAGACTTTCTATTAGCCAAAACTTTCTTGGCAAATCACTGTTTTAGATGGTATCCAAGATCTTTTCAATTTCTTATGTTATAGCAATGCTTGATATCACTTTCTACCCTCATCCTCTTCCCATGAACATTTTTGTGGTAGCTTTCAGATGCTTTGCACTCTCAAAGAGCATGTTTTCTAAAAGCTAGTACAATGACTTGGTACACTTGGAAGAAGATCTGGGGAGATCTGATATGACAATTACATTAAAAGACAAAATAATAAACTGAAGTTTCTCATCATGTTGCTCTGGGTAGTTCATGAAGTGTTTATTTCAAACAAGTTCTTCATAAAGATGGAAATAAAACTGTTCAGTTTATATTATGGTTTCTTGTTTAAGTGCCTTTTTCTACAAGATGGTTATTTGATGAGCTTTTGGAGACATTTGTCTGAAACTTAATTTTAGCATTCATATGCTTATTGGGGAAACTGGGTTCCTGGTGAATTTGCAAATCATTTACTTTTAATTTTTTTACTAAAGTAAAATTGGAAATAAAACTGGCAAAATAATTTCTCATTATTCAACCAGACTTCATGTTACTGCTGATCATTTTCTTTCAAGTACAAAGATAAGGAAATCACCTTTAATAAAATAAACAAGCATTTTCTCTTAGATACTGAAAAATGTATGCTGTTTCTTAAATTAATAGTTAAGTGTGTCAAATTGTTGTGAAATAAAATTGTACCTTTTTTATTAAGACAGTGAATTTGGATCTAAAAACAAACTATTCCATGTTTATTTCCTGGATTGGAGAAATATGGAACATTTCTGTTAGTGCCTTTCATAGTAATTGTGGATTGGTGGGATGGACAATTAGTATCTCTATTATACTGCAGGCTTTGAAGTCAGTGTCTGTATGAACCCCTTGTATTAATATACTACCCAACACAGAGAGGTGCTTAATTAATATTTGTTAAAAAATATATATATAATAGAATATTGTGATCCAAATAAGTTACTGAATAGGATCTCGAATGACAGAATTAAAGTACTAGCTGAAGAATGGGCAAGGCACTGACAATTGATTTCCAACATCCTGTTTAGAAACCAAATTGTATTTTTAACTGAATATTTTGATTCTTAAAAGTTGATTTTTGATATATTCCCTTCAGATAATTTGAATCAGGAGTGAAGTGATATAAATCAAACTAAAGCCTCTTTGTTTGCTTATATAACTTTAAGAAAACCTTAAGGTTAAGATCTTTCATAAATGATTATGAAGTTGCAAAATTTTACTTCCAAAAGCAAAGTATATTTATAAAAAGAAGAAAATAATATTTCTCATCAAAAATCAGAGATTTATTGATAGGATCAGAGGAAGATATGCATGTGAAAGTGTTTTCAAATCACTAATTTTTATAAATAAATTATTTTGCAAAAGCCTTTTTGGTGTAGCTTATTCAGAAAAATACATAGATGTTTAAAAAATTTTGTACTAAGTATATCTTTCAAATGAAATTCTGCTACCTTTAAACATGAAAATTCTGATCACTAGATTTCCTAGTAGGTCAAAGAGATTTGCTGTTTATCATATGTGTTTCACCTTGGGTTAATCCTGTGTCTGAGAGTTCCTGCAGGAAGTGATGTAACTGGTGTCTTTTTTAGGACATTTCACATTAGAGGATCAAAAGGTCAAAGATTTGAGGGCTTACTTACAGATGTCTTAGATAGATGAAGCTTTATAATGTTGACACGTCTACCATTTAAGGAAAAAAGGACATTCATTTCATTTGTGAAATAACTGATGCATAATTTAAATTCACATTTTGAGGGCTTCTCTGGTGGTGCAGTGGTTAAGAATCCGCCTGCCAATGTAGGGGACACGAGTTCGAGCCCTGGTCGGGGAGACTCCCACATGCCACAGAGCAAATGAGCCCGCGTGCCACAACTACTGAGCCTGCACTCTGGAGCCCGAGAGCCGCAACTACTGAGCCTGTGTGCCACGACTACTGAAACCTTCATGCCTAGAGTCCGTGCTCCACAGCAAGAGAAGCCACCACAATGAGAAGCCTGTGCACCGCAACAAAGACCCAATGCAGCCAAAAATAAATAAAATAAATAAATTCACATTTTGTAGTTTGAATATAAAAATGTTTCCTGTTGACCCATCAGCAATAAAACTGTTGTTTTGTATTATCTTTCTTGTACTAATAATTAATATCCACTAAATAATTCAAATCCTTGTCTCCTTGATGCTTTTATTATAAAATGAAATTTGGAGCTGTGGTCCAATAAGTAGACAACTATCAGAGGAAACCTAATTATCCTTGATGACACTGATTTTTTTCACTGATTTGTATTTCCTTTCACACAAACATATCCAACAAGTCCCAGACAAATACCACATAAAGGTAAATGGACACACCATTCCATTTACATTTTCCTAAAGTATTTTTCATCATGTTTCCTTTGCTGATTTTGTAAACTGAAGATCAAGTGTTAAAAAAGAAATTGTGCTGAAGATGTTTAAAAAAATAAAATAAAATAAAGTAAGAAGAAAAAAAAAGAAATTGTGCTGAATTCTCATATGACCCCACAAATCAAGTAAAGTGAATGGACATTCAATTCAAAATTCACTGTCAGGCCTTTGGGAAAATACTATTAAGTGTATTGTGAAAAATAATACCACAATTTCTTTTATAAAAAGAGGAGAAACTTGATTATGGCCAAACTTTTAAGCAACTCAATTTTAGTAGGAAAAAAATAAATTGTTCAAACTCTTAATGGAGTAGAGTGAAGTGGAAAAGTGGCATACTTGGGGATTTTGAACAAGCATCACCGACACTTTTTCAGTCTTAAAAACGGGAAAATTTACTATGGATTCCTATGATATTGACTTCATTCAGTGAAGAGTGTACCCATTATTTTGAATAGCAATGAGATATGATACCTGGCTAGATGTTTTTATAGACAGCAGTCATCTTATGTGTAGTCTCCGATGATACCACATTCATTGTCAGCATAGACACAGAGCATTTCCTTGGAATCTGTGCCGACAGTCCTAAATTTAGAAGACAAAAGATTAATGAGATTTTTTTTCATGTCATTGAGCCATGGAATGAGAATTATGCAAGTCTGTTTTTGTTGTCACACCCTTTTCTGAGGTATATAAGAGTCTCTGGTCAGATAATAAAATTCATACCTGAAAAACAATATTCATATTACATATATATATATATATCCCCAACCCTAGCAATTACTACGGTGGCCTGAGCTATGGCTGTGCCTGTGGTGGCTTTGCTTAGGGCTTAGGATATGGCCTTGGAGACTATGACTATGGTTCTAGTTAGGGAGGCTATAGATACAGCTGTTGCCACCCCTTGTGCTATGAAGGATATCAATTCTCAGGTTTCAATTGAAAAATAAAAAAGACTGGTGCTTTGGGACTTTAGAATCCTAATACAACCCTACTGTTTGTTCTTCTTTCAAGTCTTTCTATTTCCATCAAAATTCAGATGCTGCTCTGACCACCTGAAGTAACTCAGAGTTCAGCAAGAAGGGAGAACACTGATTTGACAAAGATTTTCCTAGACTGTTTATAATATGTGACTGTGTTTTATTTTTCTTTCTCATAAGCCATAATAGGATAACCATGAGAGAGATTGTTGGTCTTTATTTACCTGAAGATTTATATATAATTATTTGAAAGATGATTGAACTAAAGGAAAACCAAAGACTGAAGGGAAGCCCTTTGCAGGTGCTTTTGAGATTAAGCTGTTCTGAACCATAACATGAGCTCGATAAATATCTGTTGCATAAAAGAACTGATTAGTAAGAAAGGGGGAGGTAATTAAAATTTCTGACCTACTATGTGTGAGATATTTTGCAAGGTGTTTTATATATTTTTTATTGTTTGATTTTCATAATACTTCAAAATATAGGAAATGAAGTATAAAAAGTTTCTTTTTAAAAGTATAAAAAATCTTCAAACAACTCTAAAAAGTAGTTAGAATATTGGGGAAAATATGGGTCTGTGAGCAAAGAGACTTGGATTTATAGCCTCTCTTTACTACTGACTAATTGTATGATATAAGGCAAGTTTCTTAACTTTTTTGATATATTTTTAATTAATCAAATCTGACGATCATTTTTATTTTAAAATACTGTTTTAAAATAAACCTCCTCTACACTACACACACATTCATGCAAGCAAATTAGTATATTATGGTGCATAAGACACAGTAGGTGATTGTATTAATTTCCTAGGACTGCTGTAAAAATGTACCAGCGCTTGGGTGTCTTAAAACAAGAGAAATTTATTTTTTCACAGTTTTGGAGGCTAGAAATCCAAAATCAAGGTGTCAGCAAGACCACACTCCCTCTGAAACCTGCAGGAGAATTGTTTCTTGCCTCTTCCTAGTTTCTGGTGATGTGCTGGCAGCTGTTGGCATCCCTTGTTTGCAGCTGTATAGCTCCAATCTCTCCCTGCATCATCACATGGTGTTCTCCCTCTGTGTTTCTACATCTTCTTCTATAAATGTCTGTCTCTGTGTCCAAATTTCCCCTTATCGGGACAACAGTCATTAAATAATAGCACTGAATTAGGTCCCACCCTAATGATCTTGACATCATCTCAAGATGGTTAAGTCTGCAAAAGACCCAATTTTCAAATAAAGTCACATCCACAGGTATGAAGGGGCTGGTTACATCTTGAATATATCTTTGGGGGTGGGCAAAGTTTAACCAAGAATAGTGATCAATATTCTATGTTTAACATTACTTTATTTAGATCATGTAATTAATAGGTGATTGAATAGAAACAGATAATTCAACATAAGACTTTTGATTTCAGTCTTAAAATTCTTTCCACAATTCTAAGCATCTCTTCCTATAACTGAAAGAGATTTAAGAAGAGAAAATGATGACTTTGATTTAGAATGGAGTGTGTTTAAACTGACAATTAGACAGCCATTTATAACTGCCCATTCGAGAGCTTGTGGTTTAATTTATAGCCTCTCATAAATATGTACAGTGAAACAGCTTCATCAGCAAAAGCAGAGGTATTAGTCCAAGGCAGCTTATAATTGATTTCAGAGAACGGGTTTGTGACTTTTCACTAGTTGTTCAAATTAATCATGTAAATCAAGATCTTTCCCCAAATTTTCATTGCCAAAAAGATTTCAGCTTTTTTAGATTATGTATGCTTTTCTCCACATCTTTCTTCACCTACCCTATGTAGACAACCCTATCAAACTAAATCCTTAGCTCCTAACATCATGAGCTACAACAGAAATTACTAAGGAGTTCTGGGTTATGAGTGTCGAGATGGATGCGGAAGCTTCCGTAGACTGGTATATGGATGTGCCTCTGTGTATGGCGGCTATCATACAATTTGTTGTTTGTTCTCTGGCTTCTACAGATTTACTGTCGTGATTATCTGATAACTGGTTACCAGAAGCGGACTTGACAGAGTAAACTGCAAACTACAAGGTCACCATTAGCCTGATAGATTCAAATTTTGGCCCACTACTCCCTAACTCTGTGAACTTGAGCAAGTTAATCTCTATGTGCTTTCATTTTTCCCCTCTGCAAATTGTGTTCAGTGCCTGTCTCATATAGCTTTGACAGTTAACTAGAAGTGGCTCCTAATCATGGAATTGTGATGTTTAACTGAGTTATTTATTTTATTTTAAATAAAAATGTGATGTTTATAAGATTTAGCAATAAATGACCATTATGTTTCATTTCTTTAATAAGAAAGACACTTAGTTTAAAAAATTGTAAGCAAACATGGCTTTTGCTTCCATTCATTTATTTCAACAGATTGTTTTCATTTTTCTACTCCTGCCAAAATGAGCTACTAAGAGCAATTATGGTGGTCTCTTGAGCTGTGGCTGTGGATATGAAAGCTTAGAGACCCGGACCATTCCTTTGATGGCTACAGCTATAGCTCTGGGTGACTGTGACTATAACTGCTGCTGCCAACCTTGTAAGATAGACTTGTTAGATTAAAAGCTTCTATTGAAGGACTACCATATAATAAATGTGATATTTCAAGTAAGTATCAGTAACTTCAGTTAGTGTCCAAGAATCAGTCAAATGGCTCAACAAAAAATAGAGACAGATGGTTTGAAAGTGAGAATGTGGATTTTGCAAAGATTGTTTTTTTATTTTTTACTTTTTATAAATTTATTTATTTAATTTATTTATTTTTGGCTGCATTGGGTCGTTGATGCTGCTCATGGGCTTTCTCTAGTTGCGGTGAGCGGGGGGTGCTCTTCATTGCGGTGTGCAGGCTTCTCATTACGGTGGCTTCTCTTGTTGCAGAGCACGGGCTCTAGGCGTGTGGGCTTCAGTAGTTGTGGCACATGGGCTCAGTAGTTGTGGCTTGTGGGCTCTAGAGCGCAGGTTCAGTAGGTGTGCAGCATGGGCTTAGTTGATCTGCGGCATGTGGGATCTTCCCAGACCAGAGATCGAACCTGTGTCCCCTGCATTGGCAGGTGGATTCTTAACCACTACACCACCAGGAAGCCCCAGATTAGTTATTTTGGAAGAAATATATTAGTGTTCTATGAGTCTGCTTCTGGAAGAGAAATAGGGTATTCTCTCTCCCTTACTTGAATGAGCAGGATTTTAAAACCACTTGTAATGCACTATATTATTTTTCTTCAGTTATGTGCACAATAGGTAAAGGTCTGACTCTTACCTGTGGACTAACTCTAATGGGTAAGAGACTCCTGATTTTAGTCTGTCTCCTCTGATAATGGGATTAAACGAAAGGAGGCTACTTTGGCATCAGACAGTAATACTGGAAACCATCAGGAAAAGAATACATGTGTAATTTACAAAATCCAAGTAAGAACTCATTGATGGAACCAACTTGGAACCATTTTTTGCTGCAGCCAAAAGTACCATTTGGCATGCAATATTAGACTCTAATGTCATATTAATAGTGGCTTTATAAATACATACTGATTTATATACTTCTGCATAAGTTTTTCCTTTGAGGTACTAAATAGATATGTAGCTAGTGTGTTTGATTTTTTTCTGTAATCATAATTTTTCTACAATTTTGGAATACTTTCAGTGATGAAGCTATGTTTTTCTAGTGAAGGTAAATTTGATGTTTAAAAATATTTAAAAGTAACTTAGGTACACAAATATTCATAGCAGCTTTATTTTTGGTTGCCCAATGCTGGAACAACCTAAATATCCTTCAAATGGTGAATAAACAGTGACACATACATACAATGGAATTCTACTTACAGTAAAAAGAAAAGATTCAATAAATTCAATAAATTGCACAAACCTCAAAGTCATAATTTTGGATGAGAAAAGCCAATCTTAAAAAATTGCATAGCATATGAGTCCTCTTATTTGAGATTCTCAAAAAGTAAAAGCTATAGTGATAATAAACAGAGTAGTTGTTGACAAGGAATATGGTCAGGAAGATGATGTCACTATAAAGCTATAGTACAAGGGAGTTTTGGGAGTGATGGAGCTGTTCTGTATCTTTATTGTGGTTCTGGTTATACAAATATGTACATGTATAAAAACTCAGATCTACACACCAAAATAAAACAAAATACTTTTAATATATGATAATTTAATGAAAATTAAATTAAAAATAAGTAATTTTTTAGGCTCCTGATTTTAGTTTAGAGATGTAGAAGGTTAGAAAGTGGGAAACTATGAAAACCAAAATTTTCTTGACCTATTAGAAACTAAAGTTGTAAGTCAAATGACCATCCTGAAAATTGGAGATAGGTGTCTTTGGAGAGAAACAAGCTCCAAGCATTTTCTTCCCTTGGGAAGATGCCACAAGATGCATTTAAGTCAGTAGAAGATTAAATCAGATGTTTTGACTAAGGCCGAGTGTGGTCTGGCTTGAGAGTATGAAGTTTGGGATGTCACATTCATAGGGGGTTCAAACAATGTTGCTTGTTTTTCTTTCAGGAATTTCATGATAATTACAGAGAACTATGGAGAATCCATAGAAAGGATTCTCCCTTCCCCCTCCCCCTCCCCCTCCCCATTGTGTTGCCTGGGGAAGGGGGAACAGCAGATGAATAAAAGGCTTAACCTGTAGGAAGAAGAACAAGGAGGTTTATACTCTGAGCACACTAGTGGAACATCATTGTAACCAGAAGAAGAACATGAAGACACCACCAAAATCCTACCCCAAAACTTTTTTTTTTTAATCTCCCCTAGGTAAAAGAGAAAACCCTCAATCTGCAAGGGGATGTGCTTCAAACCCATAGCTAAAGGACATTGGTGGATAACCACTGCATGAAGGAGAAAAGAATGGAAACAATTAAAAAAAGAGAAGTTTCACATCTAAAGAAGGATAAGACTCTTCTGAAGGCCACACCCCTGAGACCCAGACTCCAAAATCTGTCAGTAATTAAAACATCAGTCTCACTCTTTTTCATCACTCCCACAGCCACAGTAACAAAACTTGAGTACAAATAACAGTGGAATACAGCTGAAAGAAATGAAAGAAACAGATATGCTAAGGACCAGCACAAATGTAAGACACAAGTCCAAATATTGGGACAAATAGGAGGAATTTGAAGTCTCTGGTGCCATTATCAATAACAAATTTTCACTTTGGTTACTAGAGCAACAAAAAATATGTTCAAACACAAGTCTAAACTGGCCTATATTAACACAACTCTACACATTAAAGGCCTTAAAGGAAACAAGTTTATCTCCAAGAAAATCCTACATTTACCACAGTATCTTCAATCCTGTGCAATATGTCCAGCTTTTGGTATAAAGCTACTAGGCATACCAAAAGGAAAGAAAAATTATAATCTTGAAAGAGAAAGCAGTCATCAGAACAAGACACAGTTATCACACAGGTGTTGAAGTTATCAGAGAGGAAATATAAAGTAATGATTAATATGTAAAAGGCAGTAATGGAAAAGGTGGACAAAATGCAAGATCAGATAGGCACTTTCAGTATGGAAATAGAAAATATAAGAATCAAATGGAAATGCTAGAAATAAAAAATATACAACAGAAATGAAGACTACCTTTAACATACTTGTTAGCAGACTCAACACAGCTGAGGAAAGAATCAATGAGCTAGAAGAGAATGTAACCAAATCTAAAAATACTGAACTGCAAATAGAAAAAAGGTAAAAAAGAAAAAAGAATAGAGCCTCTAAGACCTGTGGGACAATATTAAATGGTGTAACATGCACATAACTGGAAACCCAGAAGAAGAGAGAATGAGGCAGAAGAAATATTTGATAAAATAGTGGATGAGACATTTTCAAAGTTAGTGACAGACACCGAACCTCAGATCCAAGAAGCTTAGAGAATAGAATGCCAAGCAGAATAAATACTAAACCAAAGTAAACCAAACAAAAACCCCAGTGTATCAAGGCTTAGCATACTCAAACAGATGAAAAGTAGAGAGAGAAAGAGAGAGACAGAGACAGAGACAGAAAGAGAGACAGACTATACCTTGAAAGCACCCAGGGAGAGGGGTGCTTATCTACACAGCAATAGGATAAGAATTACAGTTTATTTCTCATCAGTAACCACACAAGCAAGAAAATTAATTGAAATATTTAAAATGTTGAAAGTAAAATAAAACTATCAACCCAGAATTCTATGTCTAGCAAAAATATACTTTAAAAATGAAGAAGAAATAAAGACATTTCTAAAAATCAGACAAACAAAAGCAAAACTAAAACAACAACAACAAAAACAAACTGAGGAAAGTCAAGAATTGTTAAAAGAAGATTTCCATGCAGAAAGAATATGAGTTAGGTGAGAAACTTGGATCCACACACAAAAAAACTAACAGTGTAAAAATGTAACAAATAAAGGTAAAAAATTATTTTAAAAATTTTTCTAATTTTTATTTTCTATTAAAGATAACTGACTAAAGCAAAGATGATAACAATGCATTGTATATTTATAGGTTTTGTTAAAGTAAGATATATGACAATGACATGAAGATGGAAGGGAGGAATTGGAGGTATCTGTTGTAGGGACTTATACATTGTATGTGAAGCAGTATATATTATTTGAATGTGGATTCAGATTACTTAAACATGAATATTGTAAACTCTAGAAAGATTAATAAGTAGACTTTTCAAAAAGCACAAATTACAAATCAATAGATGAGATAAAATGTACTCAAAAATAATACTCAATAAAAACCAGTGAGAACAGAATAAGAGGAAACAAGTAGCAAAGAAAATAAAATGCAATCATCATAAAATAGGTAAAAAGTTGGCAGATTGAGATCAAACTATATTAAAAGTTCTTTAAATAAGAATTGTCTAATCATACCAGCTTACAGAGATTGTCACAGTAGATGAAAAAAGCAAGATCTTACCATGTACTGTGAACAAAAAGCCCAATTTAAATATGGAGACTTACATAAGTTAAAAATAAAGTTGTGGAGAAAGCACAGCAAATTTATCAGAGATGAAGAAGAACATTACATAATGAAGAATGCGTCACTTCAAAATTAGAAACAGACAAATGCATAATTTTAGCTGGAGGCTTCAACATTCCTGTCTCCATAATTGACAGATCACATAAGCAGAAAATCAGTAAAGATATAGAGATATCCACTACCAACCAACTTGACCTAATATTTATATAACACTATACCCAGTTTCTTCATGTGTGCATGGTATGTTCACCAACAAAAAATGTGTTAGGACATGAAACAAACCTTAAGACATTTAAAAGAATATAAATCATGTAAAATATGTTCTCAAACCCTAACAGAATCAAGTAGAAACCAATAACAAAGAAATAACTAGAAAATCAACAAATACTTTTAAAGTAAACAATACACCTATAAATAATCCATGGGTTAGAGAGGAAGTCTGAAAGTAAATTAAACATATTTTGAAATAAACAAAAGTGGAAATACAATATACCAAAATTTTGGAACACAGCTATTGTAATACTTAGAGGGCATTTTTTACCATTAAATGAATATTTTAGAAATGAAGAAAGCTCTAAATGAGTAATCAATGTTTTCACTTTAGGAAACTACAGAAAAAAGGGAAATATACCCCAAACAAGCAGAAGGAAGGAAGTGATAAAAATCTGAGCAGAAATCAGTGAAGTTGAAAACAGGAATACAATAGAGAAAATCAATGAAACCAAAATCTGGTACATTGAAAACATAAAGTAAACTGATAAATATCTAGGCCTGCTAAACAAGGGAGGAGAAAGAGGGAGAAGACACAAATACAAAAATGAGAAATGAAGGATGAGAAATCACTACTGATCTCACAGATATTAAAAGGGAAGGAGGACAGAGCACATTCCAACTCATTTTATAAGGCCAACATTTCCCTGATGTCAGAACTGAACAGAGAGTACAATACAAGAAAACTAAATAGCAATTCACCTCATGAAACTAGATGAAAAAATCCTCAACAAATTTTAGCAATCCATCAGTCTATAAAAATAATAATATCCCATGACAAATCCCAGGAATGCAAAGCTGGTTCAATATTTATAAGTTAATGAAAGCAATATTAGCAGGCAAAAGAAGGGGGGAAAACCCTCATGATCATTTTTATTGATACAGAAAATATTTTGACAAAATTCTGCATACATTAATAAGAAAGACTCAGTGAATTAGGAAGGAAACAATTTCACCTTGAAAAATGTATCTATAAAAATCCTGATTAAAATCATACTTGATGGTGAAAGACTGAATGTTTTCTTCCTAAGATTAAGAACAAGGATAAATGTCCAGTTTCAGTACCTATATTTGATATCAAACAGGAAGACTTAGTCAGTAAAATAAGGCAGATGAAATAAAAGTCATATGTGTTAGAAAAAAGTAATAAAACTGTCCTTGTTCATATATTTCATAATTGTGTATGTTGAAAATCCTAAAGTATCTACAAAACAACTTCAGAATTAATAAGTGAGTGTAGAAAGATCACATAGATTTCAACGAGTGTAGAAAGATCATATAGATTGCAATGGTTAAACAAAAGCAAATGACTAAAGGAATCAAGTTATACTATAAATAAGTTATCCTATAAATAAATTAGATATCATATTTCCCCAGATCTTTTTCATCAATTGTGCAGTACATCCAATTAAAAAGATACTAACATACAAAGAAGTGAATTTGTTAAAAAAAAAAAAACCCAAAAAACAAAAAACTACCTAGTTCATAATCTATCTTAAACTAGGAATGAGGAAAATTTTTAGAGATGTGGCCTGAGCTTATACTTTAGTGGCTCTGTGAAAATGGATCCAATGTCTCACCTTTTTCTAATTGGCTAAATTTTGAAGGTGAAGTGAGGGCAATTGAAGTGTAGGGGACTAGCTACTTCACTTTCTACTATTTCCAATAGAGAAGAGTCTTGTGCCAGCATGGTACAACAGCAGCAAAATTACAAAAAGAGCAGGATATTATGTTCCAAGGTAAGAGTAAAGAATAACCCCAGATTCCCCGAAGACCTCAGAGTAATAAAAGACTCTATCCAAAAGCTCCTGGACCTCGAGGAAAACAACAAACAAAAAAACAAACAAAACCAAATTTAATTTGAAGTTCATATTACCAATGAGCTGCCATGTCAATTACCCTGGTGTCCTTGGCTATAGCCTTAATGTCTTTGGAAGCCTGTGATGTAGCTGTGGCAATGACTCTGGCTATACTGACTATGGTAGATTCAGCTAGTGCTGCTATGGTCCCTCTTTTTATAGAATATTTTTGCCCTATGGGGTCCACTAAAAAATCTTTCAATTACTAAAACATTAGAAACATTCTATCACTCTAACTGGGGAACTTCTTTTTTTTTTTTCTTCCTGTCTTCAAAGTCAAGCACATTTTTAACCTTATTAACTGCAAAGACTACTAA
Organism: Balaenoptera acutorostrata; assembly: GCF_949987535.1. NCBI lineage: Eukaryota > Metazoa > Chordata > Mammalia > Artiodactyla > Balaenopteridae > Balaenoptera > Balaenoptera acutorostrata. Next base: position 137,510,121 of record NC_080067.1, on the reverse strand, counting down.
TGTCACACACCATTACAGAAGGCCCTTTGAAGAAAGCAGAGCAAAAAGACTCACTCCTCTCAGAAGAATGTCATCAAAGAAATTGGATTTCCTTTCAGAACGGCTGCACTTTGGAACTGTTGCTACTTCATTGATCCCCGTGTGACAGCTCTATACCTGTTTCCCAATAAAGTTTCTTCATTGGCATTGCAATGTTGCTTTCATTTTTATTTGTTTCTGTTAAAGATTTTTATATACACACAAGTATGGGGTTTTCTTTGCAAAACCTAAGTATAATTTTCTGAAACATACATTTATATGTTAATATTTATGTCTATAGATATGATTATTTTTATTATTAATACTTCTTTAAAAGTTATGCTCACAGAAGTGTTTAAAATGAACATTTATTCTATAATATCTTGCTCAGAATGATGCTCTCTATCTGATTTGACATCCAGGAGAATCAACAAACAAATATTCCTCATATCCTATGAAATTTTGCCCTCTCATCCCACAACTATAAAGTTTAATTTATCATTTCCCTGTCTTAGCATAATTATAGTATGACTATTAATCTTCATTGCTATATAAGAAAGGGGTCTTCCTTTGTGAAACATTTTCTCCTTGACTTACCTACGTCTCCTAAAGGGAGACATCTTCTTTGTGTTCTGCGGTTTTGAGTGGTATTTGTCTTTCTAGGAGTTGAAGGTAGTTTCACCTGTTGAACCCTGCCTAAGGTCCCATTTCTATGGCACTACAATAAGTAGAAAGCTATTTTGTCTTTATTGAAACTTTTTCTTATTCATACATTTGGATTTAGATGCTGAGTCAATTCTCTCCTTATTTTTAACCCTGATATTTACCTCTCAATATACCCTTGACAGATTTCTGATATGCTCTGGTCCCTATATTCAACTTTCAATTGCTTTTGTTTTCTACTTCCCGCTTTAGGGATTTATGTAACTATCCTCATTTTTTAAACAATTCTTTTCCCCTATTATAACCATAAACTATGAACTGCATCAGATTTCTACTGTACATCATCCTTGTTCTCACTTCCACTTTTAACACAAGAGTATCCACTTACCTACATCCTTATATCCCTTGCCTTACTTTCCCAGTGGTATCAGTTTTTTGAAACTCCAACCCTTGCTGAAATCCAACTCTTTGCCTACTCTGCTTGCTCATATACAGGGGATTTGGGCTAGAGAAATACAGCCTTGTTGAATTGTCATATGTTAAATTGATTATATTAAATCTTATTTAGGCATTCTGCCTTCCCCAGAAATTCTTCCCTATTTTCCTATTATATTCACTCTCCCACTCTCTAAAATAATTATTTCATTCCTTATCTTTTTTCAAACTTCTGACACCACCTGCCTTACTCCTCATCCAATTATGGCTTGTTTCAAATGTCACAAAAAATTAGGAAAAATAGAGAAATAAACATCTACCCATCATCATTGCATTTGTTTCTTATTTCTTCTGTAACAGATTCTCACAAATTTGGTGGTTTAAAACAATGCAAATTATTATCTTGTAGTTTCTGTAGGTCAAAAGTGCAGGTACAGAGTAGCTCAGGTGTCTATCTGTATAGAGTCTTACAAGGCAGAAATGCATTCATTTCTGGAAATTCTGGGGATAAATTTGCTTCAAAACTCCTTTTGGTTGTTGGCAGAATTCAGTTCCATGTGGTTATAGGGTTTAAATCCCCATTTCCTTTCTCAGCCTCTAGAAACTGCAGGTATTCCTTAGTGCACATATTCCATTCCTCCATCTGCAAAACTAGAAATGGCAGATCAAATCCTCTTCAGAAGTCTAATACTTGAGCTCCATTTCTGACCTGCCTCTTCTGCTTTTCTCTTTTGACATATCTCTCTGATTTCTCTGCCTTTCTCTCCTGCTTTTAAAAGTTCATGTGGCAGAGTAATATTCCATTGTATATATACAACATCTTCTTTATCCATTCATCTGTTGATAGACATTTAGGTTGCTTCCATGTCCTGGCTGTTGTAAATAGTGCTGCAATGAACATTGGGGTATTGCTTAGTCATAACAAAGAATGAAATAACACCATTTGTAGCAACATGGATGGACATAGAGATTATCATACTAAGTGAAGTAAGCCAGACAGAGAAAAACAAATATCATATGATATCACATATGTGGAATCTAAAAAAAAAATGATACAAATGAACTTATTTACAAAACGGAAACAGACTCACAGACATCAAAAACAAACTTATGGTCACCAAAGGGGAAAGAGGGTTGGCGAGGGATAAATTAGGAGGTTGGGATTAACATATACACACTACTTTATATAAAATAGATAACCAACAAAGACCCACTGTATAGCACAGGGAACTATACTCTATACTTTGTAATAACCTATAAGGGAAAAGAATCTGAATTACTCTGCTGTAACACCTGAGACTAACACAATATTATAAATCAACTATACTTCAGTTAAAAAAATACTGTCTCGGTGCTGAAAAAAAATTGTTTCCATTAAAAAAAAAGTTCATGTGATTACATTGGGCTCACCCAGATAATCCAGCATAATATCCCTATTCTAAGGTCAGCTGATTAATAGCCAATTATATCTGCAAAGGGAGTTCCCTGGTGGTCCAGTAGTTAGGATTCTGCTTCCACTGCCGGGGCCAGGGTTTGACCCCTGGTCAGGGAACTAAGATCCTGCAAGCCACGGTGTGGCCAAAAAAACCCAAAAAATTATATCTGCAAAGTCCTTTCACAGCAGTACCTAGATTCATCTTCAATTAAATAACCAGAAAAGAGAAAACGCTTATGGTATGTCTTTAGAATTCTGTCCACCACAGTCATTTCTCAACATATAATCTACCTTCTACATATTACAGTGCATGGACAATCTTAACCTGTCTAAAAGCTATTCTTCCACTTGTGCAGTGGATGCCAAGGCTCCTTTGCTGGATTCTTTTTCTGTTTCCTACCTTTACATGCTGTAAGTCCCCAGGGCTGAACTCTTAACTACTCTCTCTCCAATTATCCCATGCAGTATCATGCTGTAAACACCGTTTTAAAAATTGTCTCTCCAGTTTCTATCTTCTCTCCTAACCTCTTCCTTGTAGCTTGATGTTATATATCCTACTATCTATTCAACATTTTAAAGACATCTCATACATGCACATCATAACTCTTGATATTTTAACATTCTGCCCCCATCTAGGCTTCCCTTTAAATATAATGTCACAGACATTCAACAAATTCTTAAGTCTCAAACCAAGAATGTTACCCTTTATTCCTTTTTTATTTCTACTCATCATCTAAATCCTACCCGCCAGCAAGCCCTTATAGAGTCTACTACTATCTCTTGCCTGAATTACTGCAACAACATTGGACTCTTAGCTTCCACTCTTGAGCTCTTACAATTCATGCACCACACAGTAAGTAGTAAGATGTCAATTGGTTCACCTTCTTCTCTTAATTAAACATCTTTGATAGCTTTCCATTACACCTAAAATTCCATTAAAAATCATTATCAAGCCCCAGAATGCCCTGGATAATTTAACCCCTGCCTAACTTTCTGACTTTATCTCCCTGCACTCTCTCCTTTATTAGCTGTAATCTAGGCACAATAACTTTCTCACTGCTTCATTATGCAAAAATAATTCCCACCTTAGAACATTTAGATGGGAATTTCCTTCTGCGTAGCTTGTTCTTTGACTTATACACTTAACAAATGTATCTCCTTTACTTCATCCTTGTGTTCAAATATCTCTTCAAAGGGACTTTTTTTGATCATCTTATGTTAGTGGCATTTCCCCTTATGCTGCCACTCTGTATATAATTACTTTCTTTATACACATTATCTCTATTACATAATGTATTTTTTTGCCTTCTCCCTGGAATGTAATCCTAATGAGGACAGGCATTTTTTTTTTTTTATTTTAAGCTTTGCCTTTGAACATAGAACATTGGCATAAAGGGAGCTCTAAATAAATAATTATTGGAAAACTGATGGAATCCAGTTGGGATCCTGTCATGTCACTAAGTTGTTAGTTCTCAACTCTTGTTACATTCTAGAATCTTCTGGGAGCTTTTAAAAATATTGATGCTTTGACCTTATTCCAATTCAATAAGAATTTCTGGATATGGGATTGGCCACTCCCACTCATTAGAGAATATAAAAAGCACCATGTACACGGTGGAATTATGAACTTCTATAAATCTACTATGATAGCCTGAGCCCTGTCTCTCTCTGTCTCTGCCCCTAACTATGGATTGGTGGCCATCGTGGTTATGGCTTTGGCTTCCACTGTTCTTCTTTTTTTGAAAGATATTTTTCCTTTCTATTCTGTTGAAAAACTTATATTAAGAAGATCAGATCTTTTATATCATTAGCACAATATTATTTATTCTACTGAGTTCTTCAATCTTTTCAATGTTATTTTCATTTTGGACTTATTTAATTTTAACTACTTTATTTGGAGCCCACGTTTGGCCACAAAAGGTAAAAACTCAACAAAAAAACACTTACCTTGGAAATAGCTTCCATATAAAGGACTGATTTCTCTCATTATTGTGGCTCATTAACATGGTACTAACTTCCTTATTTATGATAATAATCCTGATCATATTTCCTATAAGCTTATTTTGTTACCATGGCAAATTTGGTTTCTTGTCCATGCATTAAGATGAACATGTTTTATGTAAGTTTTGAAATATCTAAGCAACATATTTTCATATTGAACAATTATTTCTCCTCCAGGATTAATTTTCTTAGAAAGAATTCTTTAGAAATTGTTCTCAGAATAAGTTGGCTGAGACACTTTCTTGAAAGAGACCTTGTGCTCCTCACACCCTTGACAGGTATTCTAATTTTAGGTATGTGGCTTGGAAAATGCCCTAAAACTTGAATTTAGTTACTTTCCTTGACTTTCACTACTGTGACTTAGATCTTCATAATTTCTCCTTCCTTTCTATAAATTACACAGAACTGCAGACTCTGGTACTAACACTAAGAAAACATTGTTATATAATTTGTTATTTTGGCCACTTTAGCTAACACAGATTTTTCACTGGTCTTATCACTTCATGAAGAGTCCTGCCCTCACTATCTTGCCATATTTTTTGAAATTTTGTTGGGAATAATTGTCATCAAGTAAGGTCAAACTCATTGCAGCTGTATACAACTAGAGAAAATTCATATAAATGTTGCTTTCCCCCTTAGCTTCTAATTATTGAAAATTCATTTATTTAATTAAATCATTAACAACTTAGTCTTTCAGAAAAAAAAATATTATCAACATAGAGATAAGAAAACAGAAATAGGGTAAGTATTTTCTAAAAGTCAGCTAACAAGGGTACAGCAGTAGCAAGAATTAGAAAGAATCTGGAACTGAGGAATGTCAATTATGAAAAGCATTAAATAAAATAAATTGTAATAAAATTTAAACCAAGCTTAAAGTCATAAAGCAGCTAAATATTTTTGCTCATTTTTCTTGGGAAATTAATAAAAAATAACAGGGTAATGCTGGCTACTCTTTTCAAGGTTGAATTGTAGACATCCCTCTGTAGATGGTGTCCTTTGAACTCAGAAGGTGCATTTTTTTTTTTAAACATCTTTATTGGAGTATAATTGCTTTACAATGGCGTGTTAGTTTCTGCTCTATAACAAAGTGAATCAGCTATACATATACATATATCCCCATATCTCCTCCCTCTTGTGTCTCCCTCCCACCCCCCCTATCCCACCCCTCTAGGTTGTCACAAAGCACCAAGCTGACCTCCCTGTGCTAGGTGGCTCCTTCCCACTAGCTATCTATTTTACATTTGGTAGTGTATATATGTCCATGCCACTCTCTCACTTTGTCCCAGCTTACCCTTCCCCCTCCCCGTGTCCTCAAGTCAATTCTCTACATCTGCATCTTTTTTCCTGTCCTGCCCCTAGGTTCTTCAGAACCTTTTTTTTTTTTTTTTTTTTTAGATTCCATATATATGTGTTAGCATACAGTATTTGTTTTTCTCTCTCTGACTTACTTCACTTTGTATGACAGACTCTAGGTTCATCCACCTCATTGCAAATAACTCAACTTCATTTCTTTTTATGGTTAATATTCCATTGTATATATGTGCCAAATCTTCTTTATCCATTCATCTGTCGATGGACACTTAGGTTGCTTCCATGTCCTGGTTATTGTAAATAGAGCTGCAGTGAACATTGTGGTACATGACTCTTTTTGAATTATGGTTTTCTCAGGGTATATGCCCAGTAGTGGGATTGCTGGGTCATACGGTAATTCTATTTTTAGTTTTTTAAGGAACCTCCAAACTGTTCTCCACAGCTCATGCAGCTCAATATCAAAAAAACAAACAACCCAATCCAAAAATGGGCAGAAGACCTAAATAGACATTTCTCCAAAGAAGATATACAGACTGCCAACAAACACATGAAAGGATGCTCAACATTACTAATCATTAGAGAAATGCAAATCAAAACTACCATGAGGTATCACCTCACACCAGTCAGAATGGCCATCATCAAAAAATCTACAAACGATAAATGCTGGAGAGGGTGTGGAGAAAAGGGAACCCTCTTGCGCTGTTGGTGGGAATGTAAATTGATACAGAAGGTGCATCTTCATCATCAAAACTGAACTCTAGCCTCTGTGAGCTACTGTGATAAACAACTATGGCAGGCTAGACTATGATTGTTCTTGATGTATTGGTGGCCTGGATTTAAAATGGGCAGTTTACTGATTTAGGCTATGGTCACTAACTACTTTCTTTCTATAGAGCAAATAGTTTCTTTACATTACATTCAAAATTTGTTGATCTCTCAGTCTTTTGGACCTTTAGTCTGTTTCTTCCTTTGTTTCTTCGGTGTCATGCAAATCATGAATAGTCTTGACCTCTTTATTGCAATTGCTCTCCTGATAGCCTACCATGGACCACTAATGAAGCATACTCAGGACATGTGAAATAGGAGGGCCTATTTCTCTTATTTAGAATTTTACCCCCTAGAGAGAATTTCTTATATCATTGCCACAGTATTAACATTGTTCTAACTTTCTTATTCCATGGAGAAAATATCTGTGTGTGTGTTTCTAATAAAATTGCTTTATTGACATAGCAAAAGTGGCTTAAATTTTATTTATTTCTCTGAACAGAGTTTTCTCACTTATGTTTTGCCAGTATTTTTACAGTAAACAACATGTTTCCTTTTGAATTATATTTCTTTGTAATGATTCCTTATAAAAGACTTAAATAAAACTTCCTTATAATATGTCCTTCCTTCTTAAAGTGGTACAATCTTGTCATAATTCAAATATTTCAGAACTAATTAAGTGTAGATTTTCCCCAAAATGACAAAGGTATTGCCCTTTCATTTTACAGATAAGAACTCTCACATATCTTCTTTTTCTTGTTGTTTCAGTTTGATTGTGCACCTTTAAGCATCTTTGAAGGTATCTAAGGAGGGAATCTTCCATGGTTCTGTTTGTATTCCTTTGACATAATTACTTTTGTGATCTGAGAGAGGAGTAAAACACACAGGGGTTGTTACTCAATGCTTAGGGAGCTTTGCTGCAAAGGTCAAAAACAGAGATGGAAATTATTATTCTCTTTGTGAAAATTGATATTTTTAAGAGATTGAGAAATGCAAGTCCACACAATGTCTAATAGAGAGAACCAAGATTGGAACCAAAGGCCTGTGTGGCTCCACATACTGGGCTCTCAACCAATGTGTTCCAACACCTTAAAACACATTCCGGGCTTCCGTGGTGGCGCAGTGGTTGAGAGTCTGCCTGCCAGTGCAGGAGACACGGGTTCGCGCCCTGGTCTGGGAAGATCCCACATGCCGCGGAGCAACTGGGCCCGTGAGCCACAACTACTGAGCCTGCGCGCCTGGAGCCTGTGCCCCGCAACAAGAGAGGCCGCGATGGTGAAAGGCCTGCGCACCGCGATGAAGAGTGGCCCCCGCTTGCCACAACTTGAGAAAGGCCTCGCACAGAAATGAAGACCCAACACAGCCAAAAATAAATAAATAAATAAATAACAACAACAACAACAACAACAACAAAATATATATATATATATATATAAAACACACACATTCCAAGAAGTAAATAAAAAAACATAAATTTCTGGCTTAGGAGGAGAGCTCTGGCTCTTTCTAAAGAAGAAAATAAAAGCGAAAGACTAGAAAAATTAGATGTGATGCAAGAAAAGGGTAGATTCCACCCAGTAGTCTAGGTAGGTTATGTTAAGCACAGTCATAGGCTTTGAAGACTCGAGAGTAATTGCCTTTTATTAAAAGACTCCAGCTGTAAGAAGCGTAGATGAAGCAAATATGTAATTGAAATTATTCATGAGTAGCATTAAACCTTTTAAAATCAAAAGGTAAAGGTATAATTGGGCTGTTTTGCCCATTTGTGAAAACAAATAGGAATGAGAAATATCTATGGAGGGGACCACACCCACATTGAAGGAGTATAAAAATCCAGGCACAGGTGGTAATATTCATTCTCAGGAACATTGTTTAGTTGCCATGAATTTACTCAGACCAGGTTTCCATTATCATATAACACTCACTAGAAGTAAAAAATTTAGACATTCCTAATTACATATACACTTGACATCTCCAGTATACACAGTTTTTTGTTGGTGGGCTGGAGCTGGCTCATACTAGCTCACAAGAGCCAATTTTGAGCATCTCTTTTCAAATTCATGTTTAGTGGTTTCACTTTGGTTGGTTGAAGGAGACCATGGTGAGAATACTGACACCACAGAAATCAGTAAAAGTTACAAATTAGGCTTCTTCCTCTTCTTTTTCAGAAAGGCTTTCTTTTTCCTTTTCTTTCTTTTTTCCCTTCCTTCCTCCCTCCCTCCCTCCCTCTTTCTTTTTTCTTTCTTTCTTTCCCACTGGTGACATTCATTCTGGATTAGGTACGACGCTGAGTTTTTAAAAATCTCCAGTATGTAAGAAGAAAAAAAAAAAGTTTTGTTATTTTTATGTGTGTGTTGTGCGTGTATCCCGAAGTGGTTGCTGTTATATTTCTTAGTTGTGTAAGAAAAAGGCAGCTTCTGCATCTTTCCCTGTCTTTAGAATATCTCAGTGCCCCTGTGTCTTTAGAAGTCAAAGTTGTTATACCCCTGTAGTGTCTTCTCCCACGAAAGAGGAGAAAGCCTGAGAGTTCTCCGTGCTCTCTCTTCCTCGGTTATTTCAGCACTGTAATTTATATGTTTACTTTTTGATATTTGATGCTTCATTTTCTTCACTTACAGACATGGATTTGGAATGAATGCTCTTGCTCTGGATGGCTGCTGGCATTTGTCACGCATTTAAACCTTTCTAGGAATTCTGTTCTAATTCCTGTCCTTGACCTCCTGCAATCAATCCTGAGATTGATTATTAACGTCTGCCTCAACTATCAGCTTTCTCATATCCCTATTATCACCTCTGAATTCCTCATACCTCTGTTATCACCTCTGAATACCCCTACTATCACAAGTACAAGCACTGATGGAAGCCTCATTCAATTGGATGAGCCATACAGGTCTTTGTGGTACTCAAGTGATTCTTACCTGCACTCCTAACATTGGATTCCAAGATAACCAAAAAATGGGTATTAAAGTAACAGTTTTTAATAATCACTTCTGATGATTCCATGTAATTAGGAAAGCTAAGGTAGTTCCCCCTCACTGCTTTCATCCAAAACTTAAGCTTTTCAATCAACCCTGAAGCAAGTATTTCACCACCAAATGACTTTAATGAATGGTATTTATACCTTAGTTCATATGTAAAATATATACCTAAATATTTATGGATGAAACTATATAATGCTTGAGATTTACCTCAAAATAATACAGGAGTAGGGGGTTGTAAAGGGTTTAAAGGAGACACAATAGGCCATGAGATGTCAGTTGTTTAAGACAGGACATTTAGGTACCATATACTAGTCTATTTTTTACATATATATTTTTTCCGTAACAAAATAGTTACACAATACAGACACAAGCAACTCTCCTTTGTGTCATTTTATGTGTCTGTAGGACATAAAGAACAGGGACAATTGAATTAAAAAGAAAGAATGAAGTAATATTAAAAAATTATTATTTCATGTGGACCTTGAAAAAGGTTAGAATTTGAACTAGCAGCCTAAGGCACAATGGGTAAAAAGATCAACAGGTGTATTTCCTGGGGACAAAGAGTGTACTGTAATAATGTAAAGTGAAGCTTGAGGTTCAGTGTTAATTTATTAGAGTGAACACAGCTTTTGGTAAACCTCAGACATTATGTAAAGGGATATCTTCCCTTCATATTGTGTGGATTTTTTGGAGGAAGGAGTAACAAGAACATAACTGTGTTTACAAAACAACTTTTAACCAGCAAAGCTGCTGTGCAGAGTTCAAGACATGTGGCAATCAGGTCCCACCTCATTCTCTCTGGTGAGTTTCGATGGTTGGAAGAAAAAAGAAGGTGGTTTTAAGGAGAAACAGTTCAAAATAGTTAATCAGTCTGATCATAAAAGTGATGTGAAGGAAGCATGAAGGTGCTGGGGCTCAGTGACTTTCCAGAAAGTTAATACGGCTGGTAATGAAAAGACTATTGGAAGAAGAAACACATTTACATAGAAAGAAAATAAATTTGCTTTCAGATAATTTGGATTCTTATTGTACATTAGATTGCCAAATGAAAATATTTTAAGATGATATTGTTAATGTTTCAGTCTAATTATTTTATATCTATTCATTGTAAACATTTCAGAATATATTCAGAAAGCCTCTCTAACACTGCCTCATGAGCAGCTCAGAGCTTGTGAACTTGGGGGTAATAAAAACTTTCCAAAACTGGATTTGGGGCCAACATATTTATTTACCAGTTATTTAAAGCAGTCTTTTGATGCCTTCTGTTATGAAATACTATGAAATGTTAAACCCCAAACCTATTTTTCAAACTTTTTCAAATATTTTTTCCTCCAAGTGATTATGAACTGAGTCAATGTCAAATGCAATGGAGTTAAGCATATGTATTAAATTATTTTTGAAGGTTTTAAACATTTTAAACAAAATTCAAGAGAAAGCATATGGTGTGATGTTGTTTACCTATGATATATCATAATTTTATAATGGGTAAAATATATTATATTTGGACAGCAAAGATTATACAACTAGGTGACTTTTCTTTTTCTTTTCTTTTTCTAATGTTATTTCCCCCTAATATCTGTTCTTGAATATTTTTAGTATACTTTATGTCCATTACGTCCTGGCATTCACTTTACTACAAACCTATTCCCATCCTTTTTTATCAAATCCAGGACAATGTTATAGCCACTGAACTGATCTCCTTCCTCCCAAGCTCTGCCCACATAATCTATTCTGAACACCAAAAAGTAATTCTGAAATATTACTTCTGTCATGTCATTGTCTTTGAATAAAAACAGGACATAACTAAATATAAAATCCTCAGCCTAATAATCAATGAAGTCCCCTCCTGATGGGATCCAACGTCTTCACAACCTTCAATTACTGTTTTTGTAAACCTTCCACTATATCCATACTGCTCTGCACATGGAAGACACACCTTGCTTGGTCTCACTTCTGTTCACTGCATCAAGATGCTGTCTCCTTTTTTCTTCTCTTTCTGTTGAATAACTTCTGTCCCTCAAGAGCCTACCTCAAATCCACCTTTTTAAGAAATTATTTGCAGATCAATATAACCCACTCTAATGTTTTACTGTTTTTCTAATAAATGTCACTACCTCTTATTTTACTGTTGCTTAGTTGCTTTACATTATCCATATACACAAATATAAACGATGCATTTGCCACACAGGAACATACCCTCCCACACACAAACCATAAACGCACACACACAACTATGACTTAAATTAAAAGGTACATTTCTAAGGCTAGGGATTAGATTCTTATATATCTCCAACCCATCATCTCTCTGGTCAAATGCATAGCAAAGTATTTTCATATAACAGGCATTCAGTAAGAATTTGTTTAAAGAAAATGATATAAATCATCATCCCATTCCTTTGAAAAACAAAGTTTGAGGTATCCTATATGACATACCTGTTATTTTTTAATATAACATTTTAAGGTTTTATAATATTTCTAAAACAAATATATTAAAAATATATATACACATTATTTTATAAGATATTACATAACTTTAAGCCTCAGTCATACTAAATCACGGTCCATGCCTTCAAATTGTTTATAATCAAACTGGAGGACGTGGCAAACATGGAGATCGACCTCTCAAATCTTTCTTCCAGAAAGGAGTCTCTACCCAGAGTACAACAAGATGTCAGTGTTGTCAGGGTCTACCTCAGCCCTTGAGCCAGAGCTGCACTATTCTTAGGGCAGCTGCCAGCCAATAACTAGGCACAGCGTTTCTGCTTAACATGGGCCTCCTCTGAAAGCAATCTTTCCTGCAGAGTTCCAGCTGGGCCGTCAGAGAATTTGTAGGGTCTGTATTATGGTCTCACGGCTCCCCTGCTCAGTTCTACTTATTTTCTTTTCCTTTCTCTTTTCCTGCTCCTCCTCGATATCATTCCTAACTCCGTCATAGAGTTTGATTCTCAAAGAACAGAAATGCTGACCACGGAGTAGGGTGAAAAATAAATTAATAAAACATAAAAATAAAGAAATCAGACCACTAGGTGGCGGTGTGGAAGGGGGAAGGACTACATAATAGTAGGCTAGTAGGATTGTGGACTAGAATGGGTGAAAATGGCATAAGAACAAGAGATAATTTTTTTTTCTCCAGGAGAATAAGTATTCAATACATGTGAGAAAAAGTATATGGCAAAGATACGAACTGCCAGTTTCAAGAAACATTGGTATATCACATGTGGTCAGGAGAGATTTTCTTCGTAAGGGTACAGAAGAAAATTGTGCATTTTGTGTTAGGACATGTCACTCCTCTTACAGAATTTGGTATTTTCAAGTATAAAGGTGGTTAAAAGGTTGTGACACAGAATATCCAGTAAGGAAGATAATCAAAAATTGTCCAAATTTTTCTAAATAAATGGCATCTTTTTATCTAATTGATGACAAATATGTTTTATTTTTCATAATTAAATTTAACAATTATGTGATTCAATTATTGAATAAGTAAAGAAAACAGGTTTTTGGAAAAGATAAAAAAAGTCTGAGGTAGAAAAAAGAAATAACATTTGGCAATATTAAAAATTTCAGAAAATGCCAAGAATTGTCTATCTCATAGAAGAAAGCTTGGAGATTCAATTTTAATGTAGAAATACATGGAAAAAATCAGTTTTGATGATGAACGTAATAAAAACAAATATTAATTCTGAGCTATGAAAAATTATTTTACATTCAAAGGAAAAATGTCTTCTTGCATCTTTGGAACTATGTTTAATAAGAAAGGTATGACTTAATAGTACTATCTTTCACCAAGGATACATTTTCAAAGAGAATGACACTTGTGTGTTGTGCTTTACTACACCCACACTGAGGGGGTATAAAAGTCTGGATGCAGTTGGTGATATTCATTCTCAGGAAACTTACCTTCAACATCCAACCAAACCTTCAACCCCTGACACATTGAGCTACCATTACAGCAACTACTGGTGGCCTTGGCTATGGCCTTGGTGGTTTTGGTGGCCTGGGCTATGGCTATGGTTCTAGCTATGGCCTTGGAGGCTATGATGGTTATGGCTGTGGCTACTTCTGTCCCTCTTTCTATGGATGATACTTGTCATCTGGATTCTTCTGAAAGACCTGATCATTATTTTGGGATTCAGAATGTTTGTGTAATTTTTATTATCTGTTACTTTTCTTCAAAGACGTTATCACCCTGCACTTGGAAATTTTTGGATCAGCAGACACTCATGTTTCTGATGAATGATTTGAATGCTCTACCAAGATATAGTCAACTCTTCTGGAAAATGACCTATATTTTGCTCCTTTTCACTTCTGTGATATTTCTAGACTTACTTTTGAATAAATATTTTTTGGTGAACATTAAATACCAAACTTTATTTCTTTCAACCATTTCAAAACACTAGATGTTTATGTTTTCCAAAATTTTAGTAGTATTTTTGTATTGAAAAATATTTTCCCATGGAACATATTTACTTTGTATTCATGTTTCCTTAGAAATAACCCTTACTGTTAAACTAAGTATATAACTCATTTAGATGATTTACTTTGCTAAATTGATGTCTCTTTTTTAAAATATGGAATTCCATAGAACCAAATATATTCAGACATTTCTAATACTTATGAAGATATGTCCATCATTAACAATATGTAAATATGTGAAGTTTGATGGACCATCTATTCTCTCTTTCATTTAATGAAAAGTCAGGAGACTTTCAGCACTGTATGAAGAGGCTCTTTTTGGTGCTATACTTACCCAATAGGTATTCCTATTTTTCTGAGCTCATCAAGAAAGTAGTGTCCTTGATTTGTAGCTCACTATTCCAACTGTTTCTGTGTCAGTTTCCTCCTTGTATAATTTATTTTTTTTTTAATTAATTTATTTTTTTAAAAAAATTATTGGGGTATAGTTGGTTTACAATTTTGTGTTAGTTTCAGGTGTACAGCAAAGTGAATCTGTTATACATATACATATATCCACTCTTTTTTAGATTCTTTTCCCATATAGGCCATTACAGACTATTGAGTAGAGTTCCCTGTGCTGTATACTAGGCCCTTATTAGTTATCTATTTTATATATAGTAGTGTGCCTCCTTGTGTAATTTAAATGTGGGAAAACATGTGGCTTGATAGCCTTCATTTGCTCTATGAAAGAGAAAAACCTGAGAATTCACCATAGTTAGCATTCTTGGTTATCTCAGTATTATAGCATATACAAATCAATTTTTAAGATAAACTCTCTTTAAACTCACTTAAAACTTAAAAATTGACTCTAAATTAATGTTCTTACTCCTTTTTCCAACCTAGTTCGGGATTGGATTTTGATCAGAATTCTATTCTGATCTTGATCAGAATTCTATTCCAGAGATGGGTCATTGACTTTTGTGCGGAGTCTTGGTTTCCTTGGATACTAAGCTTCACCTTTGAGTCCTACGTAAAGATGTTCACAGGTATCACTTCCAATAAACTGGGTGAATCCCATGGGCCTTCATGAGTCTCCAGTGAGTCCCACAGATACTTCCAGCACTGTGCTTAAGAGAAAAATCTTTCTAGTGTAAAGTTTGTTTTCATTTCTTTTAATGATCTTATGAAATTAAGAATGCTGAGAATGCCGAATCACACAGATTCTGAATAAAGGTTAAACTTTTCAAACAATCTCAAAATAAATCTAATTTGCAACCTTACTTGAAAAATCTATTTCAGTTCAAAAATAAGATTTAAAAAAATTACTGACAGTGTTTTTTAAAAGTCCCTATCATTTAGAAAGTCATATGACAATATTTATAGATAAAATGATATGATTCCTGGGATTTGCTTAAAAATTTCACAGCTGGTAACAAGGAAAAGGACAGAAGTACAGAGGAAATTTGATTGGTCACAAGGTGATAATTTATGAAGATGAGTTATGTATATAATGATTCCTTTAACCATATTATTCTTATATTTTACTTAACTTTATATAATAAAATTCATTAGAAAATATGACCATAACTAAATGTCTATTGTGTGACATATGAAATGTATAGCACAAGACTCAAAGAACAGGGAGAGATGAATCAGTAAAAGTAAATTTATAACAAAGGAGATTGTATTTCATCTTCACTTTTAAAAAAAGGCATCATAAACTAGTTTGGTTAAGGAATGTTGGATGAAGAGAGCAGAATGACATTGTCACGGGCATGAAGAAGAGAACATAGTATCCATGAAATAATGGAGAGATTGTCAATTGAGAAGAAGTATTGACTTATTAAAAAGAATACAGCTTATAGGGAGCTTTAACTGACTGACAAAGAGATTTGACTTCTTCATATTTTGTAGACTTTGAGCAAAAGATAGCAAAGAAAAACTAAATTTAGAAAATCACATTGTTATCCAGACATATTGCTTCTCCAGTAAAAAAGAAAAAAAAGAGACAGAGAGGAGAGAAAGAAAGAAAGAAAGAAAGAAAGAAAGAAAGAAAGAAAGAGAAAGAAAGAAAGGAGGAAAGAGATAGAGGAAAAGAAAGCAAGAGAGAAAGAAGGAAGGAAGGAAGGAAAGAAACAAAGAAAGAAAGGGAGGAAGGAAGAAAGAAAGGAAGAAAAGAAAGAGGGAGGGAGGAAGAAAGAGAGAGAAAGAAAGTCTGTAGTAACATGGCTCAGTTAGAGCAGTGTGTATGTATATGTGTGTGTGAGTGTGTGTGTGTTTCAAATTCGAAACAATGAAACATTGCAAAACTATACAAGATAATATTTTTGTTTGGTAAAAGCAAATTTTTTACAGGTATTTTATTTTTGTTTAAATTCACTGATTAGTTAATGGACAATAATTTATAAAATTTACAGATGTATTTCAATAAAACAATATTTGTCATTGTGTGTTTTGTTTCTGGCCATTATAACTGTTTATTTTATGATTATTACTGAATATAATTTTGTTATATTGAGGAATGATCTGATGCTACTATCAAATATGCTAGTTATACCACTCAAATTTCAAAAGTAAGACGTCATGTAGGAAAATATTATTTGCTGTATGGTTTATAATTATTACCTTAATATTCATTTTGTTCACTAGCAAACATCTCAAAATTTCCCTTCATAATTTGAGGAGAGTATTGGTAATTGGAGTCATGGTAAAGTTCCAAAAATTGACTTGAGGTGAAATATTTATTTATCTCTAAATAACTGAACTTTTAAAGTTGCCTTTTGGTGACTTCCACTGTGAAATATAGATTGTTATCAAAAACATGTTTTTGTTTTTTTTTTTATTGCTCTCAAATGCTTTTATCTCAAAAATTATGGGCTACTGAATAAATAAAATGCAGTGGACTTCTGCATATGTATTAAAACACACATGAAGTATTTCACTCATTTTATTAAAAAGCAAACATTGGTCATAATGCTCTTTACTTTTGACAGGAAATCCATTTTTATCAGCTTATATTCATTTAAAAGTTAAAAATAAAATGATATATGGAATACAAACTTGTAGCTTGGTAATGTTTCTATTTTTAGTCAATGAAGCATATGTGTGCTACTCCTTTAACATTATGCATCTTATAGCCATCTTTTCCCAGCTATCCCTGTTACAAAAACCTTAATTCCAGCTCTTACTATACTATACTATAATTATTGATGTATTATCTAGCTCATCTCCTTACTTTCCACGTCTCCCCACACCACCCAGCTTGCACCAAAAACCAAGTATTTCTAAAATTTCACTTTTCTTATAGTACTTCCCTGGCCCAAAATTAGAAGATTACTCCATAAACGACAAACTTTTCAATCCCAAGTCCCAAGCCTTTCTTCTCGTTTTATTTTACTTAAATTGAGCTTTATTGAGATATGATCAAAATAGAATGTATACGTTTAAGGAATACAACATACAACATGATGATTTAATGCACATATATACTGTGAAATGATTACCACAATAGGGTTAGTTTAACACTTCCATAACCTCATATAATTATGACTTTTGTGTGTGGTGAGACCATTTAAGATTTACCCTTATAGCAACTCTCAAGTATGTGACAATATTGTTAACTATAGCCACGTTGTACATTAGATCCCCAGAACTTATTCATCTTATAAGTGGAGGCTTGTACCCTTTGAACAACATTTCCCCATTTTTTTCCAGCCCCCAGTCTCTGGTAACCACCATTCTACTCTGTTTCTATGGATTCTGCTCTTTTAGATTCCACATATAAGTGAGATCATACAGTATTTATCTTTCTCTGCCCAGACCCTTCTTGCACTGTAATCTGTGTACCTCCCAAATTTAATTAGTCTGTATATAAGCTCTGCTCCAGATACACTGATCTACATGTGCACATCGAGGATACATGTGGTTAAGTCTTGCCTCAGAGCATTAGCTAAAGTCACTGCCTCCTTCTAGCTTCTGTCTCTCTCTTTGATGTTTAATGAATCTTACACATCCTTCACATCCACTGTGTCCCACCTTTTCCAGAATTCTTTGATGAGTGAACCTAGCCCATGGAAATCTTAAGCTCTTTTAAGCTGCTTTTGAAATAGGAGTCACTACCTTTCATTTTACATTTCTCTATACTCCTTCATGTGGCTCAATCTATTCCCCACCCTCAGCCCTGCCTCCAGGCTACAATACCCAGAAAATCATAGACACACCAGACACAGATATTTTTAGACCACAGCTAAAGGGCAGGCTTTCTAAGACCATGAGTGGCCATTTATATCTTTCCCTTTTATCATATACTTTGTTCCAAGCAAAGTGAAATAACTTTAATATTCCAGATAGTCAATCAAACCTATCGTTTGATTGAATGAATCTTCATTTCACCTGTACTCCTTTCTGTGTGCAACCTAAACTTTAAAGTCTTCCAGTCTTTAAATAACTAAATAACTGCTCTATTTTCTATTAAATAAAAATTTAGGACTTCTTGTTTTAGCTCTGACATGGCAAGAGCTTGGAAATTGTCACTCTGGTCTTTACAACAAGATAAAGCTGCACAAACTAAAGATCAATGACTTTTCTAGAATCTAGCAGAGAACTGAGTTTTCAGGACAAACCATTCCTAAAATCTGGAGAAATGGG
Organism: Balaenoptera acutorostrata; assembly: GCF_949987535.1. Classification (NCBI taxonomy): domain Eukaryota; kingdom Metazoa; phylum Chordata; class Mammalia; order Artiodactyla; family Balaenopteridae; genus Balaenoptera; species Balaenoptera acutorostrata. Next base: position 137,491,470 of record NC_080067.1, on the reverse strand, counting down.
GGAATCTGTAGATCTGCTGAGATCTGCTTACCAACAGAAGAAGCCTCTGGAGTCATAAACTGTTACAAATACTCAGACTCTCGTTGTGACAAGTTACTAGAGGCTGAGTATGGATTCGTGCAAAAGTGAGAAACTCTAAGGGGCTTTGGTCTTAGAGGGCCCCACACTTTTATGGGCTTTATCTACAGGAACTCTACCAGGTTTACACCGTGAAAATTTGAGAAAGATCTCTTCTTTGCTCTGGTAGTGGGAGAGGAAGAGCAAGTTTTGTGAAAGATACCCAGAGTCTTTCCCATAACTGGAAATGTCTCAACTCAAGGGGAATGAGCAAAGCCTTGTCTCCGAGCCCTGGGAAAAGGGCATTCCTCTCACTCAACTCCCCTGTAGTTTTCCTGTCTCGCAAAAGGGAGGGCTGAGAGATTAAGCTTTAGTTTAATTTCCTGCCTTCCAAATCTCATGCAAAATGTTTCTTTCCACCCTAACTAACCTATAACTATATAGGAAGGTGATTTTCTGAAAACTCATCTCAATTTAGCTTAATTTTCAAAATACAATCTGACAAAAGATGTATGTTTCATTGAAAAGGCAGTGTTAAGGAGCTGAATTATGTCTCCTAAAAAGAAATCATAAAGTTCTAACCTGTGAAAGTGAGCTTATTTGGAAAGAGGGTCTTCACAGATGTAATCAGGTTAAGATGAGTTTATACTGGATTAGGATGGGCCTCAGATCTAATTTCTGGTGTTCTTATAAGAAGACAGAGATTTAGATACACACACACACACGCACACACACACACACAAGATGGGATAAAGGCCCTGTGATGATTGAGGCAGAGATTGGAATCATGTAGCAGCAAGACAAGAGATGCTAAGAATTACCAGGGACCACCAGAAGCTAGGAAGAAGCAAAGAATAAATTTTCCTCAGAGCCTTCATAGGGAGTATGGCCCTGTAAATATCTTGATTTTAGACTTCTAGCTTTTAGAACTATGAGAACTTAAATTTCTCCTGTTTTGAGAAAAAAAATTACCAATGAGTGGTTAATTTTTACAGCAGTCCTAGGAAACTAATACAGAAGTATTGTCTCTATTGTGACTTGAATATCCTTCTATGGAGTCTGTCTTTACAAATTAGAGTCACAAATGTAGTTTTTATTATGAATAATTTGTCTTCGATTTTTGGATTAGTTTCAATCATTCATGGTTACTTAATACTTGGTACCCTGATTTATTGAAAGGCAAAGAGAAAAAGCGATAGAAAATATGATATTTAAAATAGACCAAAATTGAGTGTAACAAAACATGAAGAAGATATTGTCTGGTAATGACAAAGATCTCAGGAAATACCAGAAATGATCTATCTATTATGAAGGAGGCTGATATTTTAACTGTAGGAATATATGTAATTTAAGTTATGACAAAAGGAAAATAAAAATTGAAATGTTTTCAAAGGAAAAATAAAACATTTCATGCATCTTTGAAACTCCCCTTCATAAGAAAGATATGACTTAATAGTACTGTTTTTCACCAAAGATGGATTTTCAAAGAGAATGACACTTGTGTGTTGTGGTTGACCACACCCATATGGAGGGAGTACAAAAGTCTGGGGGCAGCAGGTGATATTCATTCTCAAAAACATCTTCAACATCCAACCTAATCCTCAAGCCCTGTCACGATGAGCTACTACTACGGCAACCATTATGGTGGCCTTGGCTATGGCCTTGGTGGTTTTGGTGACCTGGGTTATGGCTATGGTTCCAGCTATGGTCGTGGAGGCTATGGTGGCTATGGCTGTGGCTACTCCCATCCCTCTTTCTATGGAAGATACTGGTCATCTAGATTTTACTGAAAGCATTCTACATCTACAATGATCTGTTTCCCCCATCCAGAATCCATCACCCAGGCTGCCTATCTTCACTCCTGCTATGTTACTGACATGAAGCTTCCTCCTTTATCCCTCCTGTGATATTTCTGGAAGTATTTTCCAATAAAATTTGTCAACATTCAGAACTTTGTTTCATTATTTTTGCCTACTTAAATGCACTTTTTATTCATAAGTTTTGCATATTTGATTAATATATTTGGTTGAAACTTATTTTTTCCATATAATTATTTACTTCCTTAGAACTGATCTTATCAACTTTTAGCCTGTAACTTCTACATCTCATGTGATAACCTGCTCAGATATTGTTCTCTTTTTGATTTGACATCCTATAAAAACAAAATATTTAGGCATAAACTAATTCTTATGAATATAATAACACTTCCTTTGTAAAGTTATTAGTTTAATATAATAACTCCTTTACCCTCAGTATATCAGGGAAAGAATATTTTTAAACCTATATACTCTTTAGAAACTGTTAGTTTATGAGCTTGTAAGGAAGAGCTGTCTGTACCTTATTGCTCGGTCTTTGTTCAATGTGCCCTGTACCAGGTACCTCCTTAGAAAACAATGACAGGGATACATGTTGTTTGAATCTTTTCCCCCTCCGCATCCCCTGCTGCCAAACACATACACACTGCCCACTCCAGCAGATTCAATCTTTTTTTTTTTTTAAGGATGGCTTGTGGTTTTGTTTTTTTTTTTTAATATATATTTATTTATTTATTTTTGGCTACGTTGGTCTTCGTTGCTGCGTGCGGGCTTTCTTTAGTTGCAGCAAGCGGGGCTACTCTTTGTTGCTGCGCGCAGGCTTCTCATTGCGGTGGCTTCTCTTGTTGCGGAGCACGGGCTCTAGGCGCGCGGGCTTCAGTAGTTGTGACACATGGGCTCAGTAGTTGTGGCTCCCAGGCTCTAGAGCGCAGGCTCAGTAGTTGTGGCACACAGGCTTCATTGCTCCGCAGCATGTGGGATCTTCCCGGACCAGGGCTCGAACCCGTGTCCCCTGCCTTGGCAGGCGGATTCTTAACTACTGTGCCACCAGGGATGTCCCAGCAGCTTCAATTTTTATAAAAGAAATAGAGAGCCTGTGTTTTCTTTTTCTAAGTTCAGACTTTCCTTATTATTTTAACATTTTATTATGTAACTTTTCAGGTTTTACCCTACTTTTTTCATAAGTTAAAAAAAATTTGAGGCTTGAATCAATTTTTCTATAATTTTGCCAACTCAGGTTGAGTAGTATTTATTCCTCATTTAAGTCTTGAGAGGGATTTTATTGCAGGCTTTTTTTTGGGGGGGGGGCTTCCTTCAAACCTGAGACTGTTATGGATTTTTATCTCATATTCTCATAATTAGGGTCTTAAGATCCCTAACCTTCATCTTTAAATTATACATGATGTGACTCCCAATATAACTCTCATTTAATTAGGTAAGTTACACAAGTTTTCATGGGTTTCCAGTGATTCTTACTAATACTTCAGTAATGTGTTAATAAACTAATAGTTGTGCTGACTTTTTTGTGATTTAGTGAATGGAGAAATGATTTGGAGGATGAGTTTCATTGATTCAAGCTAGAAATCAGAATCTTCAATTCAGTTATTAGCAGTTACTTACATAGCACTAAATCCAACCTGACAGGACATTTTAAATAATGGAGCTTAAATTCCAGGAAATAAATAATAATTTAAAAATCACACACCCAATACCTTTTTTAAAGAAAGAATCTTTGTATCTACCAGCTATATACTGAAATATTTATGGACCCAAAAAGCAGGGCATCTCAAAATGATGCAATAGTGAAGGAAGCATGTGAGGCTATGTTTGAAATACAATTGACCTTGACTTGGTAATTCATTAAAATGAATGAATGATTGGTGGGAGTTGTTTATATTGTACTACTATATTTCTGTATTTAATTTTTTTTCCATAACTATATTTTCAGAAACAATTAAATGTTTTATTTTGTGAGAAGGACTCTAGGACTTAAGGAACATCGAGCGATGTATTGAACAGAACCGTACTTCGTGTACCTCCTCACAAAATGGTATTTTAAACAAATTAGAGAAGTGCAGAGTTGAAGAAGAGAACAGCACGTGCATTGTCATGGGGAGGGAGAAGAAAAATATTTTCCATAAGATAAAGAAGGAATTGGAGCTTTAGGGTCATTGTTGGATTTTTAGAGTGAATATAGTATATGGGCATCTTTAAATAATGAAAATGATTTTCATTTCATACTGCCATAAATTAAAAAAAAATAGTGACACAGAAAAAAATATTTAAAAGAAAATAATTGAAATGCAGATAAAATACTGTAATCTTGGCACATGCCCAAGAAGTCCCAGCTCAAACACTGTGCCCATATATAGGGTCTGGGTTAGAAAGGAAAGCAGTTTGAGGAGATTTATTTCAAGAATGTCATGCAGAATATAGGAAACAGGAAATCAAATTCTAGAGGGACAAAGGAGATTCCTAAGGTGATAAAGAGAATTCCCTTAATGCTAACTGATTATTAGATGAAAGAGCAGTAAGTCTGGATTTGAACAGTGCAGAAGCTGCTGAAAAACGGCAGAAGAAGCGGTTGTAGTAGCCAAATTTGATTATGTGGCCCAACAAGAACAAGAGCTGGACATCAAGAAGAATGAGAGGGACTTCCCGGGGCTTCCTGGGGCTTCCCTGGTGGCGCAGTGGTTGAGGGTCTGCCTGCCAATGCAGGGGACACGGGTTCGAGCCCTGGACCAGGAAGATCCCACATGCCACGGAGCAGCTGGGCCCGTGAGCCACAATTACTGAGCCTGTGCGTCTGGAGCCTGTGCTCCGCAACAAGAGAGGCCACGATAGTGAGAGGCCCGCGCACCGCGATGAAGAGTGGCCCCCGCTTGCCACAACTGGAGAAAGTGCTCGCACAGAAACGAAGACCCAACACAGCCAAAAAAAAGAAGAATGAGAGATTGTGGCTTCTGGATGATTCTAAGTCCTGGTGATGAGTTCAAAATTCCATGGATAAAACGGGTTTTGTGCCTTCTAACTACGTGGAAAGGAAAAACAGTGCTCGGAAAGCATCGATTGTAAAAAAACCTAAAGGATACGTTAGGCATTGGAAAAGTGAAAAGAAAACCTAGTGTGCCAGATTCTGCATCTCCTGCTGATGATAGCTTTGTTGACCCAGGGGAACGTCTGTATGACCTCAACATGGCCCACCCTGCAGGTAAGTTAAAATGCTTCCCAACCATCAATTACTCTTTATTTAAACTTTGTTCTCCAACCACAATGCTTTGCTCATTGAGGACACACCTTGCTTACCTTTGTATCTGATCATAAGCTAAAACCAGTTTCTGTGTTGGAAACTCCTCTCCTCTTCTCACCTTGTAAAATTCTTATACACATCCTCTAGATGCAGCTCATTTTACATTTCTACAGAATTCTTACTTGCAAGACATTGTTCCCACCATAATAGTTAATTCCTCTAAATTACTCTTGAAGTCAGTGTAACTATCCATCATTTTATTCCTCCATATACTGCTTTGTGGTATTTATAAGAAAAAAACACATATGTCTTCATTCACATACACCAAATAACACACACATACATACAACATAAAGAGACAAGCACACAAGCACACACACAATTGAGAATACAATTAACTTGTGGGATTTAAAGTCAATGGAGTCATCATTTATATATTTATCATCTATCATCTCCCTTCCCAAAGGCTTTTCATTGTTTCTTTCTCATAATATAATGTAAATATGAATATTTTATTGAGTATATTTGTTTTAATTGAATTTTTTTACAATTTGAAGTATATAAATATAAATATTTATATCCCTTCATATAGATACTTCTCTATTTATAAAAAACTCATACAATATGAATTTGTATTTCAGGAAAAAAGAAATTAAAAAAATCAGCAAATATGTATGTTGTTTCCTTTTACAAGGTATTGTGTTAGGTGTCAGCTTCATGCTTTCAAAGTGCTTTTAAACCAGTTCCAGTAACCAGTCAAGAAATGAAAAATCTTTTAAGAGGCAGTGTCAACTTAAAACAGTAGATGTATGTTTGTAGGTGTTTGTGGACTAGAATTGTTGAAGAAAGCTATGAGGAGAGGGAGTTATTTTAGAGTGAGAAAGGATGTCTGATAAAAAGCTTAGAGTGAGAAAGGCAACTGAAGTTTCAAGAAACAATTGGAGAGGGCTCACCTAGGTAGAGTGGAGGTTTATTGCCACTTGTAGTGGCAAGAAACTGGAGGACGTAGGCTTAGTTTATTTTATGACAAGACTTGAATGTTATCTTTACACGTATGAAGGTGCTTAGAAGGTTATCATACAAATATGCAACACGAAAGAAAAGCCACATACTTGTGCATATTTCCTTTCTAAAAATAAGTGTTCTCAACCATTTATGGATTATTTAATAACTTTACCTTAGTATATTTCATCATAAATAATAAGGAAAAATCATCATTGAATAGAACCCTATCTGAGGCAAAATGGAGATATCATTGACAAAGATCAAAATCTCAAATTATCTAAAATAAGGGAGCCTGATTATTATGATGTAGGTATAGAAATATGTAAAAACATAAACTTTGAAGACATGAAAATAATTATTAACACAAAGCCCGTTTCGGAAGAATGAAAATTCAATGCAATTCAAAGAAAAAACATATTTGTGCATCTCTGGAACTACCTTTCGTACAGAAAGGTATGGCTTAATAGTACTGTGTTTCACCAAACATGGATTTTCAAAGAGAATGACACCTGTGTGTTGTGGTTTACCACACCCACACGGAGGGAGTATAAAAGGCAGGTGCAGCTGGTGATATTCATTCTCAGGAAAGTCACCTTCAACATCCAACCAAAGCTTCAACCCCTGACAATGAGCTACCACTGCATCAACTACTATGGTGTCCTTGGCTATGGCCTTGGTGGTTTTGGAGGCCTAGGCTATTATGGTCTTGGAGGATATGGTGGTTATGGCTGTGGCTACTTCGATCCTACTTTCTATAGAAGATACTGGTCCTCTGGATTTTTCTGAATTTTCTTTTTTCTGTTACTCACTCATTATTTTTAAATAATTTTTAAATAAATTAGTTGTTTTGTTTCCTTCAATGCAAGCAGTGAAATTTTTGAGAGGCCACTGAAGATATTGCAATAAAGATTGACACTTTGAATCAATGGAGACATATGAATCTAAACCAGAGTTTTCATCACTTACACTGGACGTTCTCATTCCTGCAATATTACTGACATGTAGCTTCTTTCTTAATCTATTCTGTGATAATTCTGGGCATAGTTTCTAATAAACATTTTTCACAAGCATAAAAACTTGGGTTTATTTTCTTTCATTCATTTTGACATAATTGAATTTCAAGCTTTGTAATAATAATGCTTTAGCATCAATTTTTTTTTTCCAAGTGGAATTATTTACTTCCTACTATGTTCCCTTATACATGACACTCACTGATGTTTAAGATTATAACTCCTTCCAGTGATACACGTTTTGCTTAGTTCATGTTTCCATTTGATTGGAAATCCCACAGAACCAAATAGTTTTAGACCTTTTGAATTCCAATGAAGATATTTTTCCTGTACAAAATTCAACGGTCCATGGAACACCTGTTTTATTTTCAATATCGTTATATGTATTACTAAGAATCTTCAGTGCTGTAACATGTGGGATGCCTTTCTTGGTGACATCAGATTTTGTTGAATTACTAAGCGGTGCAAAAAACAGGTAGCTGTGAACAATTGCTGTGTCTTCACGATACTTTGATGCAATGTGCCTTCTTAGAAGCCAAAGGCATTATGATGTATTGATTAACCCCCATCACCTCTAAGTCAGATTAATTCTCTTAGTGACTTTCAGCTGTTCAATTACTATTTTCTCCTTACTTAAAACTTGACAGGAATTACTTCCAACATCTTGTCCTTGGTTTTTGGCTTCATCCGTGAGAGGGGCCGTGAACTTCTGCTTCATGTTTGGCTTCCTCAGATCTCTCTTCTTATCCCTCGATCTCACACAATGTTCCTCCTGACCTACCATTCACTCGATTTGTGAGCCTATCGTGTTTTCACATGTCATAATCTATTCTCACAATAATTCAGCAATGAATTCAAGAAAGAAGAGTGTCAGTAGTGATTCCTTTTCATAACTTAGAGAAGTTATACATGATTACAGGAATGATACTCACCAATTCCACAGAGAAATGAAGTTTTTCACCCAATTCAGTAGCAAGTATTTATGCAGCACTGCAGCAGAATCTAAAAAGTGACCCTACTAATGAAAGCCTGTTTTACCAGGAAATAAGAAAGATTAAAGTACAACTATAATTGGTTCCATTATTTTTAATTTGTCCTTATGTTCTGTATACTATGTTTCCATGTTCCATATATACTGTATACACACATACCTTTAGATAAAATGGTATGATGTATGGATTTTTTTCAGAATTATAAAAACAGAGAGTTAGTATAGGTATAAGTGAAAGATAATTGGCAATGAATTGATTATAGCTGAGGATGAATGACATTCATCTATGGGTTTATTACATAATCCATGTTTGTACTTTTCTATGAAAAGTATACGAAAACTGTACCCCAATTAAAATTTCTATCATGGAAAAATATGCACTACAGGACTTAAAGAACCTGGATAGATAGATCACACTGAACTAAGTAATCAGAGGAGAATATAGTTTACCTGAACCTTACAAAATTGTTGAGACATGAACTAGTTGATCAAAGGCATAACAAATGACACAGCAGCTGCTGCTTTCTGAATATGAAATGGATATATTATATTTGAAAAATTTTAAATTTAAAATTAAAAAAAAACTAAGTTTCAACATTTGATATTAGATAATTAGGCTGAATATAGCATTTGGAAAGTTTCAACTTGATAAGTAAGTTTTCCCTAACTAGGTATATTTGAAGATTTCTAGAAGTGTAGTTTAGTAACTGAAATGCAAAGAAATGGGTTTTAATGATACAAAATTTATTTAAGAATAAATTTAACCAAGAAGGTGAAAGACATATACTGAAAACTACAAAACATTGATGAAAGAAATTAAAGGAGACACAAACAAATGGGTTGATATCTCGTGTTAATGGATTGGAAAAAGTAATATTGTTAAAATATCCATACTACCCAACGTGATCTACGGATTAAATGCAATGCTTATCGAAAACCAATGTCATTTTTACAGAAATAGAAAACAAACAAACAAACAAAAAAAAAACACTTGTACAATTTATGTGGAAGCAGAAAAGACCACACAAATATCTAAATTATTCTGGGCTTTACAAGCAATTAATACTGACATCAAATAATTATTCCTAAAAAGTCATATCTTTGTGGCAGTACCCTGGATAAAATCATAGAATGATTGACTCTCCATAAACAACAGAGAATATGAAAAGGTCCTCATGGATCTGGAAACAACGTACTTCTTAATCTTCAGTTATTCTTCACAGAAGTTTTCTGTCCTGTCTACATGCACATCTTGTTTAGTCTTCCTCCTCAGCATTTGTTAAAACCATGGCCTCTTGAGGAAGTCTTCTCTTCTTTTCCCTATTGAATTCTTATAATTTATTTTGGATTCAGCCTAATTTAAACCTTCTCCAGAATTTCTTTTACAGGACAATCCAGCCCATTATAGATTTTCTTCCTCTAAAAAAACTTAAATAATTTTAACTTCCTTTAATTTTCTACTTCCATATATTTAGCTTTGTACCTTCATACAACACATACACATGTAGAATACACACACACACATACACACACACACACACACACACACACACACAAGCACCCTTTGTGTCTATAATGAAAGGGTAAACTTTCTAGGATCATGAAGTAATCATTTATTTTTTTCTCACTTATCATCTTCCTGTCTAAAAGTATGATAAATTACCTTTTATATGATAGGGACCCAGTAATACAAAAACAGAGCAATTCAATAGATGACTGTGGTCTGGAATATTAAAAGAGACTAAGAGACTATAAGGAGAATATATTCCACAGGTGTAGGAAGTGTAGGAACATTTAGTTGAAAGGTGTAAGAAAAAGCTTTGACTATAGATACAAATTGCAGTTTTGGAAACAATAGGATAATCCTTCTATATAGGATGGATGCTTCATGAAAGGTAGTAGTGAGAAGAAATTTAGGCTTGAATATAATCTAATAGAATTTGACTGACACAATAGGCAGGAAGTTAGAATGTTGTTTTTCAGAAAAGGCAAACAGAAGGATGGTCAAATATTTGTTGTAGTCTCTGAATAAATTCTCTCTCCTTCTTTAAAATTATATAATTATGCATGGTAATTTTATAATTGTTATGCTAGTTTATTCAATTTTAAAAAAGAAGGAAAACATGATATTTGGTACCAATTGAAACTCTATTGTAGGCAAAGTGAAGGAAATATCTTTTGACAAATCCAAGCTCTCAGACAACGACAGGAACAAGCTGCCCGATGCAAGGGATTTGATGATTACATTTTAAATGTAGAAATAGGTGTAGTCATTAGCTTTGAACATAAAACCTGTTTTTCCATATAAAGACTGGTTCTTAGACACAACATTTAAATAAATTCAAAGGAAAAATTGACTTCATCCATGTTTGAAACTACCCTTAGTAATAAAGTTATGTCCAATTGGTATTATTTTTTAATCAGATATTCATTTTCAAAGACAACAAAGCTTGTGTTGTGGTTTGCCACACGTTTCACTGAGAATGCCAAAATGAACTGGTTTATTTGCAGTCTTCATCCTCAGGACATTTATTTCACCATCAAACCAAATCTTCAACCCCTGATATGATGAGTTACTATGGAAACACCTACAGTGGCCTTATTTAGTGTTGGTGGCCTGTTTTATGTCTCTGGCTCCAGCAATGGATTTGGAGGCTATAGTGGTTCTGGCTGTACTACTACTATTACCTTTCCTCTATTGATGGAAATTACTGGTCCTTTGGGTTCTACTTTTCCAGTAGAACTTGCTGATCTCTTAGTCCCTTAGAAGCTACACACAGTCATGTGTTACCTCTACTTGCATGTTCTTCTGCATCATAACCTCATATTTGATTTATCTTCTTTGGCTTGTAGCTATTTATTTGGCATCCAGTGGAAAACAAACAAACAAAATAAACAGAACAAAACAAAACAAAAAAAAACCAAAGCTAGGCACTGATTAAAGGTAGTATGAAAGATTTTATTCAGTACTACTGGGGTAGGGGAAAAAGTTTCATAGAACCAAGCTGAATTCCAATCTATGCAGAAATGACAGGGTGCTTTAGAGAGAGAATGAGGGAATAGGGTGGAGGAACAAACATGGCCTTGAGCAGAGTTAGACCAGTTGAAAATTACAAAAAAACAGGAAGAGAGGGTTCACTAATGTGATTAAGCCATCTGGGTTTGTTCATTGGGCTATCTGAAGGAAAAACAACTTTTCAAATCTTCAAGGCAAAAGGTAGTTTTGCAAATTGTGTCAGGGCACCCAGTGAAGTTAAGCCCTTACCCTCCTAGAGGACTAGAGGCAACGGAAAACCTTGGAGGTTTCCATTTCAAAGAGATGACTCCCAGGTACACGAGGAGACAGTCCTGGGTTGTAGAAGATACATCTAAAAGGGACAGAGAAGGATTTACAGTCACAACTTGTTAAAGTAAATGCTTCTAAGAAAAGGGTGGTCAGGGGCCTGTGGTCAGCTTTTGGCTGGAACAACCAACTTCTTTGGGCACCGCTGAGTTTAGGAAGGCTGAGAGTTGCAGTTCTTATAAGTCAAGTCTAAGGCTTAACTCTGAAGGGAGCTCAGAAGAACCTGGATAAATTTTGGTCAAGAAAAGAATTTTTGTCACAGGCAAGCCTAATGATGAAGAATGTGTGCTCTTGTATAAATGCTAGTACAAATTGTGTTAGCAGGATCTCACACCTCGAACACCCTCATGAATTGTGCTATTGGGAAAATGTTCTACCATGCCATCATTGTCAAACTGTTTTTAAACAGGGGTCTCCTGTGTGAATTTTCTGCTGATTAATAAAAAAATGTCCTTAGCTCACATAGCAAAAAAAATGCTTAATTTTTATTAGTCTTCCAGGAAAAATTCTTGCATATAATAATTTTTCAATTACAACACCATTTAAAAAGTTTTTATTATTTGATTCCTATTTTATATAGTTTTTTTTTATTGACCTTTAGAACTACTTGGTCTAAATAATTAAAGTTAAAATTTAGTGGAAAAATGTATTTTGTCTTACATATACATTCCTTGAGTATCTCAGTACTTTCTTTATTACTATTTTCTTTCTTTTAAATTACTTTTCTTCTTCTCAGTGTCTATACTTCTCAAAACACAGGTCAACGTCTGCTCCCTCAATGGACTCTAATTAAGTATTTTCTTTATTATAAGTTATACCTTACTCTACACTTGAGTATATTTTTATCTATGCTTGTATCATTAAACATATACATGCTGACATCTATTAAAATAAATTTTATTCTTCATTTATCTCTCCATTTGGAATGAAACATGTTGAGCCAGGACCATATTTCTGTTATTTTTGTATTCCATTCAATTTAGTAGACACTTTTACTTTTTTTCTACTGCATTCTAAAAGCAATTGTAACTACTGGGACTACTAAGATGAACAAGCTAAAATCCATTATTTCGAGAAAGATTAAATATTATGCAATTTTTGAAGAGACAAAATACATAACAGAAAAGTCTGTTTTAAAATAATAATTTTTAACCTTAATGTTGGATGAAAACTCTTCACGTATATGTATAACTGAATCACTGTGCTGTACACCTGAAACTAACACAATATTGTAAATCAACTATACTTCAATAAAAAAAAAGAAGATATCTGCATTTAAAAAAAAGAAGACATGAGGCCTCAGTTAAGTACTGAAAGATGTATTTCATCTTTGGCAAATAAGAGGGTTGAAAGAAACAAGATGTGCTTATTAGCATGAGGAATGGTGTCCAGACAGGCATAAGCCATGAAAATTATTCTGTATAATTATGGTATAGTATAACTTTCTTCATCAACAAGTACACCATAAAATTAGTAATCCTTTGGATCATATTATAAAGCCTTCCACAATCTGACACCAAGGCACCATCAAAGCATAGGTTCTATAAAGGTTAAAGACTGTAATTTTTATAAAAAGAGACAGTAAACATGCACAAAATTTCCCTTTATGCATTAATCAGAGAACCAACAGAATGGCAAAACTGTTTCAAAAGAATATGTGAAAAACCAAGATATTCATTGTTAGTGAACAAAAGAAATACTGAGATAGCTAAGTTACACCAAAAAATGATTAATTTGCAAGTGGGCAATAAACAGTAATCTTTGTAGTTTTCTACGCTTATGAAAACAGCCTCATCACACTTCCTCAGTTTCGTAGTTGGAAGATGCTGGGCCCTAATCCATTGTTCAAATAAAGTTTTATTCCACTAAAGAGTCAGATGACCTTCAGGTGAGTTATTTGGAAAATATCCTGTGATATACAGCACACTTAGTTTCAGTTCTGCCATGTAAAGAGCTTGGAAGTCTTCAGACAAACTGAGACTCAATTAATTTTCTTAGATTCTTCAGAGGACTAAAGTTACTGGGAAAACTACCACCCCAAAACTAGAAAGACGTGTCCCTTCAGAAAAACACAGCTACCAAAATCTGCTTACCTGGAGCAGAAGTTGAGCAAGTCATAAACTGATGGGAACAGTTAAATGGTGATATTTTTGTGAATTTCTATACAAACATAAATGAGAAACTGCTGGGGGAACAGTGTGTGGAAGTCCTCATACTTTTTTGGCTTTCCCTCCAAGAACCTTGCCAGGTTTTCACTGTGCAAACGGGAAAGATCTCTTCTTGATTCTGGAAGGGAGAGGGAAGAGTAACCATAGTAAAATATGCCCATAGTCTTCTGGATAAAAAAGGCCTAATCTCCAGGAGAAAAATAAACAAAAACTCAAAACCAAAAACTTTGCCAGAGTGCAATTCTGAAACTTTACCCCAGATGAGGGAAAGAAACTCTCATGACTAAAGCTTCCTCCAGCCTTCTTGTCTTACCTAAAGTAGACTGAGGAGAATAAATAACAAGAAATAGATGAAGAAAATAGATCTAATTCCAAGGAAATAGATGGAGAATGCAGCAATCAAGGAAGAGAGTAGGGAGAAGTGGGAGGGAAACTATATACCTGAAGAAAAATTTAAGAAGGTCATACCACTAAGACCAGTCCCTGTAAAAAAAATTGATATTTAATCAGAAGATTGTAGAAAAATTTGATATTTAATCAGAAGATTGTAGAATGATCCTTTTCCCCACGTCTTATCACCAAACTATTATTGGGTTGACCAAAATGTTTGTTCGGGTTTTTCTGTAAGATGTTAGAGAAAACAAACAAAACTTTTGGCCAATGCAATACATTGAAGGGTTTCAGTGTAATAAATTAAAATGGATTCAAACTGAAAGGGGTGTAATACAAAGATTCTCTCTGAGGAAGGGTACATAGGGAAAACCAAGGTCTAGAGGGATGACATCACTTTTAATGTGAATGATATAAATGCACCAATGAAAAGACGAAGATTGCCAACACAGATTAAAAGCAAACAAATAAATAAAAAACACCACCTAAGACTCAACTACATGTTATCTGCAAAGAAAAACCCACTTTCAGTATCAAGACTCAGATATAGTAAAAGTATGGAGAAAATACACTATGGAAACCCAGATCTAAAGAATATTGGGGTTCCTGTATTAATTTCAGGCAAAAATACTTCAGAACAAGGAAGATGATCAAGAACAAAGAAGGCATAATTCTAAACTGTATGCAGTTAACAAAAGAATGTGAAAATATATGAGGCAAAAACCAATAAAACTTAAAAGGGAAATAGACAAATACAGTAATGTAGCTGAGAACTTAACACCCTTCTGTCAATAACTGATAGATAAATCAAACAAAAAAAATCAATAAGGATATAGATGACATGTGTTCATATCTTTTCATAATCAGTTTGATACAATTCATATTCACAAAATATTCTATCCATTAAAAGCAGAATACATATTCTTTAAAAGCTTGCTAGGCTCATTCATCAAGATAGACCATATTCTGGGCCATTAAACACACTTTAATAAATTTAAAAGAATAGAAATCATAAAAAATTATGTTCTTAGACCACAAAGGAATTAAACTAAAAATCAATAACAGAAAGATAGCTGGAAAATCCCACATGTTTGGAAAGTAAACAGCATACTTCTAAATACACATAAATTAAAAATATGTCTCAAGAGAAGTTGAAAAGATATTTTAAACTTAATGAAAATGAAAATGCAACTTATTAAAAGGTGCAAAATCAGCAAAAGCAGTA
Source organism: Balaenoptera acutorostrata (assembly GCF_949987535.1). Classification (NCBI taxonomy): domain Eukaryota; kingdom Metazoa; phylum Chordata; class Mammalia; order Artiodactyla; family Balaenopteridae; genus Balaenoptera; species Balaenoptera acutorostrata. The sequence goes on along the minus strand of NC_080067.1, from coordinate 137,476,217 downwards.
CTTAGAGGGAAATTTATAGCATTAAATGTATATGACAGAGGAAAAAAAAGGTCTAAATCAATAACCTTACTTCTACCTTAGGAAACTAGGGAAAGAAGAGCAATTTAAGGCCAAAGTAAGCAAAAGAAAATATAGAATAACATTAGAGAAGAAATCAATAAACTTGAAAATGGAGATCAACAAATCCAAAAGCTAATTTTTTGAAAAGTTCAATAATTAATAGATTTCTAGCCAAGACAAAAAAAGATAAGACACACATTACTAACGTTAGAAATGAAATAGGGGTCATGACCACAGATCCAATGGATATTAAAATGATAATAAGGGTTCTACAAACAATTCTACACCCATAAATTTAGATAAAATGGGCAAATTACTTTAAGTTACAAACTATGAAAACTCACACAAGGAGAAATAGATAATTAAATAGCCCTATATCTATTTAATTAATTAAAGCAATAATTAAAAACCTTCCAAAAGAGAAAACACCTGGCCCAGTGCTTTTCCAGGTTCACTAGGGTATTCTAACAAACACGTAAGGAAAAAATATTACAAATTCTCCACAATCACTTCCAGAAAATAGTATATGAGAAAACATTTACAAACTCATTCTGCTGGGACATTATCCTAATATCAAAATCAAACAAGAATATTAGCAGAAAAGGAAATTATAAAACAATGTCTCTCATGGAATTTGTTGCAAGAATCCTCAAGCAAATCTAATCTAACAATTTATTTTAAAAAAAAATGAATGAGGTAGAATTCATTCTAAGTATGTAAGGCTGGTTTAACATTTGAAAATCAGTTTATGTAGTCCACCATATCAATGAACTGTTAACCAAAATTTCAGAAAAAAAGACTTGATTGAAATAAAGAGACATTTATTTGGGGTTGGTTAAGACTGCAGTCCGGTAACACAGGTTCAAGAAGCACTTGAATTGTGGTTCACTGGACTACAAAATAGAGGAAGCTTATAAGGGCAAAGACTGCAAGGTTCCAGTTACATGTTATTTGTCCAGAATTATGATTGGAGAGGCAAGAAGTAAGAGTGCTTGTTAAGCAAGGATTAGTTGGGGTCTGAAATGGTTGCATATTTGCAACAAGGTTATAGCTAACAGATGTTCTAAAAATGGCTGGTGGTTGCCTTGGGTTTGGTACAGTTCAGAAAGTTCAAATTCTCAGTGGTGCAGAAACATATCTGAGACCAGAAACTCAGTGGCTGTCCGACTCCATTTTGTATGCCTGAACTATGATTATCCCATTATGATTTCAATCTGTCATCAAGGCTGAAACAAATAAACAAAGAAGTAAAATCATATGGTCATGTAAATGGATGTGGGGCATGCAATTCTCTATTATGTTTAAAAACTCTCCTCCAACTAGGAACAGAGTAGAACTTCTTCAACTTGATAAATAACAGGTAAGAAAAAAAAACCCCTCTATTGCTAACTTAATCATTAGAAACTAGAGACTGTTAACTAAAAAATTATTCACAACCTAAAAACTGAGTTATGCTTTATTCAGCTGGAATTTTTAAGGCTTCAAGCCCGAGAGGCAGCATGTCAAGTAACCCTGAGAGAACTGCTCTGAGTAGGCGAAGGGGAGAGCCAGGATATATAGGAGTTTTGCAACAAAGGGCAGGTAGTCTGAACATCAAAATATTATTGTTAATTAAAGAAAACCAGATATGTCAAGTTAAGGAATTCAGCACTTTGTATGGAAAGATGCAAGAGTCTGGGCTCACTGAAATCATTCCTTTGATATGTACCTCAGATATCTGAGACCAGTATCCTGTGTTTTCACATCCTGAGTTCCCTCAGGGCTCACCAGCTCATCTTCGGCTGGTGGCTGCAATCTCTAATGACTGTGACATCCTTTGTTTACTGATATTGAAATGGTTAGGTGTCATTTCCAGAGGCTCCGAGGAGCTCGGTCCTTTATGCTTCAGTGCAGAAAGAATTCAGCGAGTGGCAAAGTGATAGATAAGTGACTTATTAGAATAGGATGCTTGTGAGTCTTACAAGTGGGCGGGCGAGAAGGTGCTGCCCCAGGAGAACTTAGTGGGCTACAATTTTATAATCAAAGGAAGAGAGGGAAGGGGGCAAAGACCATTTTCTTCTTCATTCTTGAGTAGACAACATGCTTTCATCATTAGCTCCCCTCCAGATTCGGTTTCTTGGCCCTACATGGTCAGGCCAGGACTGTCATGGCACTGTGGAAATTATTATTTTTTATGTGTGCAGAGAGCATGTCCTAGGGGTCATTAAATTACTAAGCTTACTGGGCAGGATGTGGGTCTCATGCCACCATTGTTTTATTGTTTGGGAGCATGTCTCATGTCTCTGTCGCATGGTTTTTGTTGCTAAGCAAGCCTTCCTTGTTTTGTGGTTAAGTAAACCTGTTTTCTTGAGTAATCATCAATTACAGGGGTGTCCTACACTTTTTTCTTTACTTACAATCCCCTAGTGGGATTAACTATTTAAATACCTACTTTGTTCCTTTACTCTGTACCTATCATATGGCAGGCAATATTCCCTTTCTCGATAAAACTTTATTTACAATTGCAAACACTGGCAGGATTTAGCCCATGGGCTATAGTTTTTATATTATCAGACCTAAAAGATAAAATAGAAATACTTTAATGGGCATGTAAGGTTTTTAGGAATAAAGGTTTTCTTTTTTTTACCTTATGTTATACCAATACCTCCCCGCCCCCTGCCGCTTTTTATTCCAACAACATTAAACTTTATTCTACATACAAATTATGAAGTATTGTGGTTCTATAGCGTGCTACTTAAAGTTCCTTCAGTATAGAAGGTCATTTTTCCTTTTTTCTTCTACCTGTTAAATTCTTAGTTTCTCTTTCTGAAAAAAACTTATACATATGCAATCATGTTTATAGGAGGTTTGCTGGTTTGAGCTTCTTAAGATATGAATTACTTCTGGGGTGACCAACCATCCTAATTTACTTGGGACTGAGGGTTTTCAGTGCCCAAACTGGCACAGTCCCAGGAAAACCAGGACAATTGGTCACCCCAGCTGTTTCTACGTTCTGCTGTCTTAAATATTTAAATTTAGTACTCATTACATTTAAGAGATTTTATATTCTACCACAACTATGACAATATTGAATTATAAAACATATATTTCATTTTCTATTTATTTTCCATTATAGTGAATTCTATAACTACAGTAAAAACTAGGTACTATTCATTATTTATTGTCCAAAAATATCATATAGTTCTTAAATATTGCATGACTGTATATATATATGTATATATATATATATATATATATTAGAATGAGGTTAATAGAAAGAGTGGAAAGAAGAAAAGAGGAAGAAAAAGAAAAAAGGAAGGAAGGAAGGGATAGCTCTGTGTAAATAAAGTATACATAAAAAGTAATTTTTTCTTTAATAACCAAGAAACCACAATACAATTATAAAATTATTTAGCCTTACAAATGTAAAGAAAGATTTTGGTAGAAATCTTTAATTACTTGTAATTACTTGTAATTAAGGATTACAAGTAATCTTTAATTACTTGTTATTACTTTTTGATATAAGAAATTGAAGTAGTATTGACAGAAGAATATGAAAATATACTATTTCTTGCTATTACCAGAACATAACTGTAAATATTAAATGCTGGTCTTGTTGATTGCCTACTAAAATGCCAAGATCAAAATTCTCATCCATGAAATACTTTTGTGTTACCAAAAGATTAAAACATGATGCAGAAAATAAATGGTAAAATGTAGCATCAGATAGTTTACAAAATTTGAATGAAATAAATGTTAAAAAAACATATATATTACTAAATAATTGCCCTCTTGTCATGTTAAATTAATTATAATTTTATTAGCATTGCAACTTCAGTGACTAACAGGTCTAAGAGATGTCTTGAACATTGAAGAGATAGAAATCATTTGCATCATTTAATATGATGAAAAATTAGTGGCCAGTAAAATAGATTGGGCTGTGGCTTCCGTGGCCAGGGGTGTTGCTAATCTGTGGATGTGGCAGCTTTTGAGAATAGGTGGTGGTGGATATGAATGCTGCCATCCAGCTTGCTATGGAAGACACTTCTGGTTTCCACTAAGTTTTAGGACCTAAGATTCTTGGGAGAATGATCCAACAACAAAATCAAACTTTTCAAGTGTTTCATCCTATCAGTTCTATTTCCAGCTTGTAACAAGCAGAGAAGATGAATTGCAAGCTTACAAACTTGTTGGCATAAGATTTAAGAGCTGTCTGTATATGTACAGCTGTTGAATAGCAATTTGGACTTATTCTATAAATATTGGATATTTTACCACAACAGTTATCTCTCCTTGCACTCTCAAGATAATGATTTTTCATCTGAAATTTCTTTTGTGTATTTTACACTGGGAGAGATCTCTATAATCACTTTTCAATACATGTGTTTAAGATGGCATTATAGTATGGTTTTAACTTTAGTCATTTATCTTAATAAGTTTCCTTTGTTTTATGGTATTTGAAATGAAGGCAACTGTTTCTCTTCCTGAAGACACCATTTATTCCTATTATTAAATCAGTGGAAAACAAATAGCACAAATTAAGTTTGAGAGGGAGAGATTGCTGATCTTTCCTGGTTAGCTTTTTTTCTTCTCTATTCTGTTTGTGAGTGAGAATCCAGACTTCCAGTCCTAAGTAGTGTCATCAGTCATCACTGAAGTACTCATTAGACAGTAAATATGGCCTCAATGGCTTTTTGAATTTTTAATCAAAATTTATATTGGTGTTAACTGCAATTTATGGCAATGATCTTGTGTGCTAAAATCCCTGGGTTGAGATTCTGGTTATAAACATTCTTGATTTTAATTTCTTTAGCCACCTAGACTCTGGTTATATCCACAGATAGTATTCTGAATCACCAAAGGGAAATAATTGATATCAACGATCTGTGTGAGAGCTTTATACTGAACCACTGAATCAAAGAGTCTACCCATTCTATCACACAGACCCTGTTATTTGTCTTTTAATTTGCTGACTCACGACTTATTTATAGGGTGAGGACTACTTAAGCTGCTCATCAGCCAGAAATTTTGATTGATTTTCTTTCTCCAAATCTTTGCTATTTCCACCTTTTAAAAGCATGTTCACCGAGTCTTTTTGGTACTCTGCACCAAAACCTTAATTGGGAAATTAATTGAAAGTCACACTAATTTAAATTAGAAACATTTAAAAATTAACCTGATAGGAAATTTTCTGTAAATCACAATTAATCTAAATCATAGTTCATTGAGTAAAAAAAATAACTTTTTTTCATTTTAGCACTTCTAGTGGATGAGTATATAATTGTGGTTTTAATTTGCATTTTCCTGATAACTCTGATAGCTAATGATGTCAAACATTTCATTTACTTATTGGACGTTTGTATGTCTTTGTTTCAGTGTGCCTAGGTTTTTAGTGATGTTTTATCTTTGGACATTCGAGTTGTAGGAGATCTTATGATGAATATATCGATCTCTATCTGTATCTCTATTCCCTGTGTCTAATCTGTATCTATATCTATATCATTTGTGTTTATATGTATATCTATTTATATCTATACTTATACTTTATTTCTTCCAGGCTGTGGATTGCTGTTGATGACATCGATTTCACAATTTTTATTTTATAGTCAGTGCTTTCTGCGTCTAAAACAAAACAAAACAAAAACGTCTAGAGGCTTTAGAATTTTAGCTCTTATGTTCGGGTCTATAATACATTTTGAATTAATTTTTATGTATACTATGAATAAATTAAGCTATTTTTTTCTGTTTTCATATGAGTATTTCATTGTTTCAGTACTATTTAATGAAAAGTCTTTTGTTTGTTCTGGAATCTCTGTAGAAGAAAAAGTCGAATTCTAGACTTCTTAATATTTTCCATTCTTTTATTTGTGTACCTCACTTGAATATCACACTTTCTTGATTATACTAGTTTAATGTCTTAAAATCAGTTAAGGCAATTTTTTTAAGATTGTATTGGATATTCTAGGTCCCTTGGATTTCCTTATACGTTTTAGAATACTTTGTAAATATATATTTTGTACAGGTTTTTTGATTAAGATTTTATTTAATATATAATTTTGAGGTATTCAATCTATTGTCAATACAGAAACATTATATATAAACATATATATATTTATTAACTTATTCCAGTATTAATTTGTAACTATCAAGGACTAGGTCTTGCACATCTCTCTTTAAAATAATCTCTAAGTATTTTATGTGTTCTGATAATATTGTAAATGATATTTTTGCATTTTATTTTCTAATTTTTAATGTATAATTTCATACTGGATTTGTAGATTGAGTTTATTTTTTCAAAGATATTTTTACATTTTATTTTCCAATTTTTCATGTATAATTGTATTATTAATTTGTATATAATTAAACTTGGGCTTATTTTATAAAAGAATTAGTGTAAAATTAATATTATTTATTGTACTAATTAGAATTATTTAGATAGCTGCTAACATTCATCATTAAAGAAATATGGGCTTAGTGTTTTCTTTATTAGAAGTCTATTTTTTTTTTTTCCTACAAATTTATTTTCTTAAGAAATATAATCTTTAAAGTCTTTATTTTCTCTTGTGTCAGTTTTAGGAAACTTTTTATTTTGAAGAATTTGTTAACTTCTTCCAAGCAGCATGCAGTTTAGAAATCAGTACAGAGCGCTTGATTTTTATCTTATTTGGTATTAAGAAAGCCTTTGGAGGACTTCCCTCATGGCACAGTGGTTAAGAATCTGCCTGCCAATGCAGGGGACATGGGCTCGAACCCTGGTCCGGGAAGATCCCACATGCAACTAACCCATGAGTCACAACTACAGAACTTGTGCTCTAGAGCCCATGAGCCACAACTACTGAGCCCGTGTGCCACAACTACTGAAGCCCGTGCACCTAGAGCCCATGCTCTGCAACAAGAGAAGTCACCACAATGAGAAGCCCACACACTGCAACGAAGAATAGCCCTGCTCGCTGCTACTAGAGAAAGCCCGTGCACAGCAATGAAGAACCAACACAGTCAAAAATAAATAAATTAATTAATTAATTTAAAAAAAAAAAAGAAAGTCTTTGGAAAATCAGGTTAGTTTGTTTTCTATTGTATTAGTTGTGTCCTGGGTGGAACCAGTACTAATACTAATGTTTTGAGCAATTGGTCATTATATATATAATCATAATATTGATATAGTTCAATAAAATCCAAAATTGAGACAGTAGAATAAAGCAATGGCATGAAGTATTTTGTGACTTTTTAAGTCACCATAATTATCTTGAAGCTCTGTGGTAATCTCACCTCAGAGAACTTCAAATATGTTTCTAGCCATTTAGTAGCATGTTCTCAAAAATGAATCACATGGATATCAGGCAGTGGAATATCAAATATCCCATTAACATTATGTGTAAACCCTTAACAAATATTTCCTTCATTTGCTCATCCTTCGATGGTGATGAATTTTAAAAATGTGTCCGAATTTTTTAAAAAGTCCATAATATTAAAGATATACATAATTAATCTCTGAAAGAAATCACTATTGCAGGCTTACATTGTCTACAACTTTGTTCCTCTTCCCAGTTTCTGCACAAGAAGATCAATAGAGCCATTTATTTATTTTCAGCATGGTATCATAATCCTGGATTCCAGAAAGCAGTCCTAAATTTCCAGAATGCCCTCTTGAGTTTTTTGAGGTTATTATTGCAAAGGATTGTCAACATTTATTTAACTGGGGCACCGTCAGTTTTGACTAGGCTTAAATATAGGGGAGAAGGAACATTTATCTGTTTTGTTTTCCCTCTCTTCTATCTCTTCTCAGGTTTGGAAATGCCTTCTTTAAGGAGGCATCAAGGTTTTAAGTATTGTCTGTTAAAAATTAAGAAATAGGTCTATGCTGGACACTTTAAACAAGATTGGTTCTAAGTTGGCTTCAAACTGCACACAATCAAGTAGGACTTGTTTGTATATCAGTGTTTTTAGATATTTGACATCTAAGTGATTTTAATTTCAAATGAGACATGGATTTAGGAGTATAATTAGTGCCTTGATTACCTCAAATGATAAGAAATAGTCATTATTATGGAAAAATAAAGACAGAAAGCTTTCACAGCAAAGGAGTATAATCTTCACGGTGTTGTCAGCCACTAAACTGGACTGGAGAGATTCTCAGAAGCCTAAATGAGGTGGAGGTTATGCCAGCCCTTATGTTAGAACAGTCTTGAAGTTGCAAATAATAGTTCTTATTATAGACACAATTTAATCAGGGGAATCCTAATTGAGCTAAAGAGTTAATTTAAAAGTTTTACTATGATGGGAGATGACTCCATGCATATTAAACAAAACAAATAGCCAATAACATTTGTTTCCTTAAATTTCTTCTGAGGAATGAAAATGAGGTAGTTCTGAATGATTTACTACACCTGTAACTTAGGGTATAAAAACTTCAGCGCAGGTGTCGAGATCCATACACAGGAAACACACCTTCAATAGCAAACCAAGGGCCTCCCTGGTGGCTCAGTGGTTGAGAATCTGCCTGCCAATGCAGGGGACATGGGTTCGAGCCCTGGTCTGGGAAGATCCCACATGCTGCGGAGCAACTAGGCCCGTGAGCCACAGTTGCTGAGCCCGCGCGTCTGGAGCCTGTGCTCCACAACAAGAGAGGCCACGATAGTGAGAGGCCTGCGCACCGTGATGAAGAGTGGCCCCCACTTGCCGGAACTAGAGAAAGCCCTCACACAGAAACGAAGACCCAACACAGCCATAAATAAATAAATAAATAAAATTAAAAAAAAAAAAAAATAGCAAACCAAGACTTCAGCCCCTGACACCGTGAGCTACTACTGCGACTACTACAGAGGGCTGGGCTATGGCTATGGTTGTGGGTGTGGCAGCTTCTGCAGACTGGGCTATGGCTTCAGAGGCTATGGATATGACTCTGGTTACGGAAGCTTCAGATATGGCTGCCATCACTACCCATTTTTCTGTGGAACATATGGATTCTCTAGCTTCTTTTAAAATTCTTCTTTATGAATCTAATATCTGGCTCCATAAGTAGACTTGCTTAATCTGATTTCAATCATTGGGCCAATCAAGATTATGCTGGGTCCATTTGTTCAATATAATTAGTGCCTAAGACTTTTAGTACATTTATAATTACATCAGGTCTCCTCAATTTCCTTAATAAAGTCTCTTAATTTGAAACAGCAAATATAGCTTTGTTTAATTCATTTCTCAATCATATATATATATAACAGTATAATACTAGTCAACATTGAAGGAATATTTTAATATACTTTCTTGAATTTTTATTTCCTTGATTTTAATCAGATAATACTTAGAGTTTATTTCAACAACAATAAAAAATTCAACTTTAACAATTTTGAGTAACATATCTATGGTAACAAATAAAAATTATTTATATGTTTTACATTTGATGCAATTTTATTTATCAATGCAGTCCAAAATATATAAATAATCCATCCCTTCTTTCAAAATTTGTCCTTTTGTGGTAATTAAAGAACAGTGGTAGACTCCAAACTTCTAGGAAAGAAAAATATTTGTTAAATGAATTTCTTGATTATATATATCATCTTTCTCTATTTCCTGTTATTTCACTTGGTATTCTCATGGAAATAGTTCTTTTATAATCTTACTAAAAGTGTTACAAGCCAGTTAATTAAAATATATGTAGTATTAAAAATATAAATTGGTTTAGATTTTTATTGTTACTGTTCTTCTGTGGCATGCAAAGATATTCTTTTTCACTATCATCATCATCATCATCATGACATTAAATTCTTTTGCAACTGTAAATGGAATGCAAGCACCTAGTTATAACAAATAAATATATTACTCTGAATCTTTACTTGATGAGAATCATCAAAAGAGTTTTTTGGGTTTTTTTTAAAGTGGAATTTCAACCAATTAACACGCACCAAAAAGCAAACATTTTATTACTGGTGTTTCACATAATTGGGTATATAAATGATACAATATAAATATATTGTTTCAAATTTGAATGGCATGTTCAGGTAATATGAATAATGTGAATATGAATAATTCATATATAGTGAAGTTTGTTGTTGTTTAAGTTCATGAAATCTAATAAGGACAACAGAAGTAGGAGCTGGACCTAGCATTAAGATTGTATAGTGCTGCCCCCTATAGTATAACTAGGGAAACTGCAAATGGTTAAATGGCTTGCTTAGAGTCACAAACCCAAGTGTCAGAACCAAGATCAGAAAACAGTTCACCTGAATTCTGGTGTTCTGCTCCATCATGCTGATTCTTTTTCATTGTATATTTTAAAAATTTGAATACCATCTGGAAAGTTCTCATCATATATATAATTTTATAGCTAAATTTATGGGGATTAATTTCCTCGTAGATTAACTACCACTTACTGTGTTTCCTTTTACATTTTTATTGTTACAATTTTATTTTATTGTATGTAATCTCCTACTTCTCAATTTCTAATTTAGTTTTGCTTCGAGGCAAATGAAGAATGAATAATTTTAAAGCTCAATTCTCAAGATCATGACTTTTTATTAGATTTAGATTTGTTTAAACTATTTGAAGATAGAAAAAAATAAAACTCGGCCGGTTCTGGTCACTTGTCCAATCATATGTTATGTTTTCATAGGAGAGGTTATGCTAGTTAAATTTTGGTCATTCCATTAAAGGAACTTTGACTCATATAACCAAATTTCATTTGAAACTATTCTAGTCTCACACAGGTCAGTATCTTCACAGCCTGAGGAAGTTGTTGCAAAGTTGCAAAGAAAAATAATTATAAAAAAATTAGAATGAGAAATATGCATGTGGGCACTCCTAGTATAATATAATATTTTTGTAACCTACATTTTCATATTTTATTGATTTGTGTCTGAATTTTAATAAAATCTATGGAATGTATAACAAAAGATTCTATTACATATAAGTAAAGACCATTACTTACCCCAAAAGAAAACACATTTTCCTCTTCTCCATCCATTATCATAGAATTGTTTAACATAAATTTCAAAGGAAACTTCCTAAAAGTGAAATGAAGGAAAAAAAAAAAATCATCATTCAGTCTATTTAGGGTCTAACAACGAAGCATAAAAGCAATATTTCTCTAAAGAAATATATATCGCTCATTTTCCAATGGATACTTTCATTTTGATCATTTTTTTCACTTAGGAAAAAAACGAGGCAAATATTTGTTCTATAGAGTCTATAATATTTTAGTGTTGATATTTTATTGCCAATGATCATGAATCGAATTGGTTTTGTGCAAAACTCTCACATTTTATTCCTTGAAACTATTTTGATTTTTATTTGACTGTTGAAGTTTTCCATTTATGTTTTGTTTAGTGTTCTATCTCAGGATGATGAATCCTTTTTATTCCAAACAAACAAGACTCTCCATTAATGTTACATGGGCAAAATGTGATATCCTTAACTCAGTCTGAATTAGTTGTGATTCTATGTCTTCAAAAGGACTCATTGAGAATGAAAATTGAGCTTATCAACTCTTTCTAGTTCAGAATGAGAAGTCATGAAACAGTATTTGGATAAAAGACACATGGCACATGGATTATGGCATACTGAGTCATATTGTGGCTTCAAAAGGTAGTTTGCTAAGGTGCAGTCAGAGAGTTGCACAGATTGTGGTAGCCATGATAGTAAATGTAATTTACTTATACTTTATTTATTAGTTCTATAAACAGTTTTTAATTCCCTACTCTGTTGTTTAGAATTGAAAACATCCATTTGAAGAAATTCATCTTTGATAAAATACTTGGGAATCTTACAAAAGTTCAACTACATATTCAAGACCGTGTAAATTAAATAACTTTTTACTGACCCAAGTCAAGAGTCAGGTACTACATGGAGATTAATCAAGTGTAGGGTCAACCTTGGACCTCATTGACTAACTCAGTGAAATTAGCAGAGGAACTCCATGAAGTCCAAGCCGAAAGTCCTCACATATATTTCTTGGTTCTGTGTTATTTCGACATTGTGTTCTCATTTTCAAAAATTTGAAGATATTTTCAATATTAAGATACTATTTTAACATTCAGAAGGCCCTAGGAGTTTGTTGTATGTTTTAAAAGATAAGACCTTAATGAACAATTAACGTATTAGTAGTGAGTGGTAAGAAATCGCCTGAAGATGAATGGGTACCAGACACACATATAAACAAAGGGAAATATATTATGGTAAATATAAAGAAGAGGTAGAAAGAAAGACATTTATTGGACTAGCAAGTGGAAGACTGAGGTAGGGGGAAATATTGTCAACTTTAAAAATTTACCTGGTTGTTCCTCGTGAGTATTGAGAGGAAGGGAAGAAGAATGAGAGCTAAAGTGAGAATGAAAATACAGATCATATATGGATAACTGAAGAAGGGTAAAGGAAGGGAGAAATAGGCTGGCTTGTGCAAAACATAGATGCAGATGCAATCTGCAATTTTAGTAGGACTTTGAATAGAACCAATTATGGAGGAAGGTTTTAGGATTTGAAATGAAAATTGAACTCCTACTCCAATAAGCCAGCTTTTGAGATGGATCTTGTGCCCTCAATTTCCGAAATTAATTGTTCCATGTTTTGCAACCAAAAGGTTTTGAAGATGGTGTGTAAAGCCAAAAATTATAAAGGTTATTATGAGTTAAATGCTAAAAATCAACATATGGCTTCGTTTTTAAAAATTTAAAATGTTTTCATATATTCTAAATAGAGGCACTTTCTTCAGTCCTCACCCCATAAGTTTGTTTTCTAAAAAATATAGATTTAACACCTGTAAATGGAAAAAATATCTGTGAATTTAGTTCGAGATGGAGTTATTCATTCAGGAGATGACAGAACAGAGGAAATGTTTAATTATAAAAAGAATGCCATCAAATTTAAATGGTGTAATATACCTTATAATAAACAATTCAACTTAGAGTTTGGAATGCACAAATTTTGAAGAGTTGGACATTTCTTCCCATAAAATCAAAGCAACAGGCTCAAGGACATCTTAAATAAGAAGCTAAGTAACCTGAAATATTTTAATGAGAATGAGGACCTCTCTCTGTGTCAGGAGACAGCAGATTAATAAGTTATAACATTACAGGTAATATGCAGAAAGGCACATAGGAAGGCTATACAGGTAATATGCAGAATGATACATGATTTATCACATGCTCTGACCAGGGTATATAAGCCTCCCTCTACACATGCTGAGATCCACACTCAGGACCTTGTCTTGAACAGCAAACCAAACTCACCACCCCTCACACCATGAGCTACTACAGCATCTACTACGGAGGCCTGAGCTATGGCTATGGCGGCTTTGGTGGACTGGGGTATGGCTATGGTTGTGGATGTGGCAGCTTCTGCAGACTGGGCTATGGCTGTGGCTTCAGAGGCTATGGATATGACTCTGGTTATGGAAGATTTGGATATGGCTGCCATTGCCACCCATTCTTCTGTGGAAGATATGGATTTTCTAGCTTCTGTTGAAATCCTACCCCAGGAGCCCAATATTTGAGGTCATAAAAGAATTATCTAAGTCTGACTACAATAACTATACCAAACAAGATCACCCAGGACCAAGCCAAGATCAAAAGTATTTAGTGTCTAAGATTTTAGGAATATTTATCATTTCATAATTGTCTGCTTCATGTTTCTTGTTGTCTCTTATTCATGCTTTCTTAACTGTGGGATTTCTCTAATCCTTTTGCAATAAATTTTCCTAAGTTAAAACAGCACACATGGCTGTTATTTTTTTATTTAACTCACAATATCAAAATGATTATTTGTAATTGCACTTAATTGACAATGAAAAAAAATAAACTACTCCATGAAGAGCTAAGGTAATAGGAGATCTTACACTCATGCATATGGCTAGATAGATACATGTAAACCATAACCTTCAGTTTAAATAAATTTTTTTTTCTCTGAACACTAAACCAGATCTTATCCAATGCTTTTATTTAGATAACATTGGTATTTAAAACTAGCACTGAAATATCAAGTTTATATATTTTAATATTTAAAGTGAAGCTAACATGAAGAATAAATGTTTTTCTGTTTTGTTCAAAATTGATATTTATTTAGCTCTTTCAGTGATAAGAAAACATGATGATAGAATAACACATCTCTCTAAATATACACTGAAAAATGAACTTCTTTTTGTGAATCTCTATCATGTTTTCCTCATGGTCTGCCATGGTGTGACATGACATTGTTCTTCAGTATTATCAGCACTTTGAAATATTTTGCAGTTCATCAGGGAAATTTAAAAATTTCTGTCATTCCTTGGGAAGTAATCTGTATTGAGGCTGTGGCTGATCTGAATCTTTATACATTCTAGCAAGTGTCTTATAATGCTGACCTTCAAAAAGTGGGCCATTTCTTCTTAGTATTTCACATAAATATTTGACCGTGAAAAACACATAACAAAATATCAGCATTTTTGCCAAAAAAATGCTATATATTTTAGTAGTGAAACAAAAGTTAATATCTTTTGTTTGAGTTACTAAATTCAATAAAACCAAGGCAGTAATATAATGACAGAATTGAGAAGCTGGCTGGGGTACTGTAAAACTTAGCAAAACAGCATCTTAGATGGGAAAGTACCTCCAAAAAGTAAAATGACTTGCTAAGGATCAAAAATGGCACGAGCAGTACAGCCTAAGACGAGAACCAGTTTTACTGAATACTAGACAGTCTGCTATCCCATTCCTTGAGCACTTCCCTTTTAAGTGCTATCAAATAAAACATCTTGAAAGTTCTGGCCTTGTGTCTTTGAAGAGCTAAATTACACAGCTGGTTGACCACCTCTATTTATTTTGCTTTGCAAATATTCCGACACAGAATCTTGAACTATCAATTTCTTTTTTTTTTTTTAACATCTTTATTGGAGTATAATTGCTTTACAATGGTGTGTTAGTTTCTGCTTTACAACAAAGTGAATCACTTATACATATACATATGTCCCCATACTTCGTCCCTCTTGCATCTCCCTCCCTCCCACCCTCCCTATCCCAACCCTCTAGGTGGTCACAAAGCATGGAGCTGATCTCCCTGTGCTATGCGGCTGCTTCCCACTAGCTATCTATTTTACGTTTGGTAGTGTATATATATCCATGCCACTCTCTCACTTTGTCCCAGCTTACCTTCCCCCTCTCCGTATCCTCAAGTCCATTCTCTAGTAGGTCTGCATCTTTAGTCCCATCTTGCCAATAGGTTCTTCGTGACCATTTTTTTTTTTTTTTAGATTCCATATATATGTGTTAGCATACTGTATTTGTTTTTCTCTGTCTCACTTACTTCACTCTGTATGACAGTCTCTAGCTCCAACCACCTCACTACAAATAACTCAATTTAATTTCCTTTTATGGCTGAGTAATATTCCACTGTATATATGTGCCACATCTTCTTTATCCATTCCTCTGTTGATGGACACTTAGGTTGCTTCCATGTCCTGGCTAATGTAAATAGAGCTGCAATGAACATTTTGGTACATGACTTTTTGAATTATGATTTTCTGAGGGTATATGCCCAGTAGTGGGATTGCTGGGGCGTACGGTAGCTCTATTTTTAGTTTTTTAAGGAACCTCCATACTGTTCTCCATAGTGGCTGTATCAATTTATATTCCCACCAACAGTGCCAGAGGGTTACCTTTTCTCCACACCCTCTCCAGCATTTATTGTTTGTGGATTTTTTGATGATGGCCATTCTGAGTGGTGTGAGGTGATATCTCATTGTAGTTTTGAGTTGCATTTCTCCAATGATTAATGATGTTGAGCATTCTTTCATGCATCTGTTGGCAATCTGTATATCTTCTTTGGAGAAATGTCTATTTAGGTCCTCTGCCCATTTTTGGATTGGGTTGTTTGTTTTTTTGTTGTTGAGCTGCATGAGCTGCTTGTAAATTTTGGAGATTAATCCTATGTCAGTTTCTCCATTTGCAAACATTTTCTCCCATTCTGAGAGTTCCCTTTTCGTCTTGTTTATGGTTTCCATTTCTGTGCAAAAGCTTTTAACTTTCATTAAGTGCCATTTGTTTATTTTTGTTTTTATTTCCATTTCTCTAGGAGGTGGCTCAAAAAGGATCTTGCTGTGATTTATGTCATAGAGTGTTCTGCCTATGTTTTCCTCTAAGAGTTTGATGGTGTCTGGCCTTACATTTAGGTTTTTAATCCATTTTGAGCTTATTTTTGTGTATGGTGTTAGGAAGTGTTCTAATTTCATTCTTTTACATGTAGCTGTCCAGTTTTCCCAGCACCACTTATTGAAGAGGCTGTCTTTTCTCCACTGTATATGCTTGCCTCCTTTATCAAAGATAAGGTGACCATATGTGTGTGGGTTTATCTCTGGGCTTTCTATCCTGTTCCATTGACCTATATTTCTGTTTTTGTGCCAGTACCATACTGTCTTGATTACTGTAGCTTTGTAATATAGTCTGAAGTCAGGGAGCCTGACTCCTCCAGCTCCGTTTTTCCTTCTCAAGATTGCTTTGGTTGTTCAGGGTCTTTTGTGTTTCCATACAAATTGTGAAATTTTTGGTTCTAGTTCTGTGAAAACTGCCAGTGGTAGTTTGATAGAGATTGCATTGAATCTGTAGATTGCTTTGGGTAGCAAAGTCATTTTCACAATGTTGATTCTTCCAATCCAAGAACATGGTATATCTCGCCATCTATTTGTATCATCTTTAATTTCTTTCATCAGTGTCTTATAATTTTCTGCATACAGGTCTTTTGTCTCCTTAGGTAGGTTTATTCCTAGATATTTTATTCTTTTTGTTGCAGTGGTAAATGGGAGTGTTTTCTTAGTTTCACTTTCAGATTTTTCATCATTAGTGTATAGGAATGCAAGAGATTTCTGTGCATTAATTTTGTATCCTACTACCTTACCAAATTCACTGATTAGCTCTAGTAGTTTTCTGGTAGCATCTTTAGGATTCTCTCTGTATAGTATCATGTCATCTGCAAACAGGGACAGCTTTACATATTCTTTTCCAATTTGGATTCCTTTTATTTCTTTTTCTTCTCTGATTGCCATGGCTAGGACTTCCAAAACTATGCTGAATAATAGTGGTGAGAGTGGGCAACCTTGTCTTCTTCCTGATCTTAGTAGAAATGGTTTCAGTTTTTCACCATTGAGGACAATGTTGGCTGTGGGTTTGTCATATATAGACTTTATTATGTTGAGGAAAGTTCCCTCTATGCCTACTTTCTGGAGGGTTTTTATCATAAATTGGTGTTGAATTTTGTCAAAAGCTTTCTCTGCATCTATTGAGATGATCATATGGTTTTTCTCCTTCAATTTGTTAATATGGTGTATCACGTTGATTGATTTGTGTATATTGAAGAATGCTTGCATTCCTGGGATAAACCCCACTTGGTCATAGTGTATGATCCTTTTAATGTGCTGTTGGATTCTGTTTTCAAGTATTTTGTTGAGGATTTTTGCATGTATACTCATCAGTGATATTGGCCTGTAGCTTTCTTTTTTTGTGACATCTTTGTCTGGTTTTGGTATCAGAGTGATGGTGGCCTCGTAGAATGAGTTTGGGAGTGTTCCTCCCTCTGCTATATTTTGGAAGAGTTTGAGAAGGATAGGTGTTAGGTCTTCTCTAAATGTTTGATAGAATTTACCTGTGAGGCCATCTGGTCCTGGGCTTTTGTTTGTTGGAAGTTTTTAAATCACAGTTTCAATTTCAGTGCTTCTGATTTGTCGGTTCATATTTTCTATTTCTTCCTGGTTCAATCTCGGAAGGTTGTGCATTTCTAACAGTTTGTCCATTTCTTCAAGGTTGTCCATTTTATTGGCATAGAGTTGCTTGTAGTAATCTCTCATGATCCTCTGTATTTCTGCAGTGTCAGTTGTTACTTCTCCTTTTTCATTTCCAATTCTACTGATTTGAGTCTTCTCCCTTTTTTTCTTGATGAGTCTGGCTAATGTTTTATCAATTTTGTTTATCTTCTGAAAGAACCAGCTTTTAGTTTTATTGATCTTTGCTATCGTTTCCTTCATTTCTTTTTCATTTATTTCTGATATGATCTTTATGATTTCTTTCCTTCTGCTAACTTTGGGGTCCTTTTATTCTTCTTTCTCTAATTGATTTAGGTGTAAGGTTAGGTTGTTTATTTGAGATGTTTCTTGTTTCTTAAGGTAAGATTGTATTGCTGTAAGCTTCCCTCTTAGAACTGCTTTTCCTGCATCCCATAGGTTTTGGGTCATTGAGTTTTCATTGTCATTTGTTTCTAGGTATTTTTTCATTTGCTCTTTGATTTCTTCAGTGATCTCTTGGTTATTAAGTAGTGTGTTGTTTAGCCTCCACGTGTTTGTATTTCTTACAGATTTTTTACTGTAATTGATATCTAGTCTCATAGTATTTTGGTGAGAAAAAATACTTGATACGATTTCACTTTTCTTAAATTTACCAAGTCTTGATTTGTGACCCAAGATATGATCTTTCCTGGAGAATGTTCCATGAGCACTTGAGAAGAATGTGTATTCTGTTGTTTTTGGATGGAATGTCCTATAAATATCAATTAAGTCCATCTTGTCTAATGTATCATTTAAAGCTTGCATTTCCTTATTTATTTTCATTTTGGATGATCTGTCTATTGGTGAAAGTGGGGTGTTAAAGTCCCCTACTATGATTGTGTTACTGTCGATTTCCCCTTTTATGGCTATTAGTATTTGCCTTATGTATTAGGTGCTCCTATGTTGGGTGCATAAATATTTACAATTGTTATATCTTCTTCTTGGATTGATCTCTTGATCATTATGTAGTGTCCTTCTTTGTCTCTTGTAATAGTTTTTGTTTTAAAGTCTATTTTGTCTGATATGAGAATTGCTACTCCAGCTTTCTTTTGATTTCCATTTGCATGGAATATCTTTTTCCATTCCCTCACTTTCAGTCTGTATGTGTCCCTAGGTCTGAAGTGGGTCTCTTGTAGACAGCATATATACTGGTCTTCTTTTTTTATCCATTCAGCCATTCTACGTTTTTTGGTTGGAGCATTTAATCCATTTACATTTAATGTAATTATCAATATGTATGTTCCTATCACCATTTTCTTAATTGTTTTGGCTTTAGTATTGTAGGTCTTTCCCTTTTCTTGTGTTTCCTGTCTAGAGAAGTTCCCTTAGCATTTGTTGTAAAGCTGGTTTGGTGGTGCTGAATTCTCTTAGCTTTTGCTTGTCTGTAAAGCTTTTAATTTCTCCATCAAATCTGAATGAGAGCCTTGCTGGGTAGAGTAATCTTGATTGTAGGTTTTTCTCCTTCATCACTTTAAAGATGTCATGCCACTCCCTTCTGGCTTGCAGAGTTTCTGCTGAAAGATCAGCTGTTAACCTTATGGGGATTCCTTTATCTGTTATTTGTTGTTTTTGCCGTGTTGCTTTTAATATTTGTTCTTTGTATTTCATTTTTGATAGTTTGATTAATATATGTCTTGGCGTGTTTCTCCTTGGATTTATCCAGTGTGGGATTCTCTGTGCTTCCTGAACTTGAGTAACTATTTCCTTTCCCATATTAGGGAAGTTTTCAACTATAATCTCTTCAAATATTTTCTCAGTCCCCTTCTTTTTCTCTTCTTCTTCTGGGACCCATATAATTCGAATGTTGGTGCGTTTAATGTTGTCCCAGAGGTCTCTGAGACTGTCCTCACTTCTTTTCATTCTTTTTTCTTTAGTCTGCTCTGCAGTAGTTATTTCCACTATTTTATCATCCAGGTCACTTATCCGTTCTTCTGCCTCAGTTATTCTGCTATTGATCCTGTCTAAAGTATTTTTAATTTCTTTTATTGTGTTGTTCATTGTTGCTTAGTTCCTCTTTAGTTCTTCTACGTCCTTGTTAAATGTTTCCTGCATTTTGTCTATTCTATTTCCAAGATTTTGGATCATCTTTACTATCATTATTCTGAATTCTTTTTCAGGTAGACTGCCTATTTCCTCTTCATTTGTTAGGTCTGGTGTGTTTTACCTTTCTCCTTCATCTGCTGTGTGTTTTTCTGTCTTCTCATTTTGCTTCACTTACTGTTTTGGGGGTCTCCTTTTCACAGGCTGCAGGTTCATAGTTCCTGTTGTTTTTGGTGTCTGTCCCCAGTGGCTAAGGTTGGTTCAGTGAGTTGTGTAGGCTTCCTGGTGGAGGGGACTAGTGCCTGTGTTCTGGTGGATGAGGCTGGATCTTGTCTTTTTGGTGGGCAGGTCCACGTCTGGTGGTGTGTTTTGGGGTGTCTGTGGCCTTATTATGATTTTAAGCAGCCTCTGTGCTAATGGATGGGGTTGTGTTCCTGTCTAGCTAGTTGTTTGGCATATGGTGTCCAGCACTGTAACTTGCTGGTCATTGAGTGGAGTTGGTTCTTGGTGTTGAGATGGAGTTCTCTGGGAGATTTTTGCTGTTTGATATTACGTGGATCTGGGAGGTCACTTGTTAACCAGTTTCCTCAACTTGGCTCTCCCACCTCAGTGGCACAGCCCTGATGCCTGGCTGGAGCACCAAGAGCCTGTCCTCCACATGGACCAAAACAAAAGGGAGGAATAAAAGAAAGAAAGAAAGAAGAAGATAAAATGAAATTAAATAAAAATTAAATAAAATAAAAATTAAAATAAAATAAAGTTATTAAAATAACAACTATTTATTAAGAAAAAAAATTTTTTAGTAATAAAAAAGAAAAGCATACAAAGGAAAATGGACAGACAGAACCCTAGGACAAATGGTAAAAGCAAAGTTATACGGACAAAATCACACAGAGAAGCATACACATACACAGTCACAAAAAGAGAAAAAGGGAAAATATATATATATCGTTGTTCCCAAAGTCCACCTCCTCAATTTGGGATGATTCATTGTCTATTCAGGTATTCCACAGATGCAGGGTACATCAGGTTGATTGTGGAGCTTTAATCCACTGCTCCTGAGGCTGCTGGGATAGATTTCCCTTTCTCTTCTTTGTTCGCACAGCTCCCGGGGTTCAGCTTTGGATTTGGACTGGCCTCTGCGTGTAGGTCACCTGAGGGCGTCTGTTCTTCACTCAGACAGGACCGGGTTAAAGGAGCAGCTGATTTGGTGGCTCTGGCTCACTCAGGCCTGGAGGAGTGAGGGGTACGGGTGCAGGGCAAGCCTGCGGCGACAGAGGCCGGTGTGATGTTGCTGCAGCCTGAGGCGCGCCGTGTGTTCTCCTGGGGAAGTTGTCCCTGGATCACCCGACCCTGGCAGTGGTGGGCTGCACAGGCTCCCAGGAGGGGCGGTGTGGATAGTGACCTGTGCTTGCACACAGGCTTCTTGGTGGTGGCAGCAGCAGCCTTACCCTCTCATGCCCGTCTCTGGAGCTCCTTTAGCGGCACTCTGAATCCCCTCTCCTTGCACACCAGGAAACAAAGAGGCAAGAAAAAGTCTCTTGTCTCTTCCACAGCTCCAGACTTTTTCCCAGACTCCCTCCCAGCCAGCTGTGGCGCACTAGCCCCTTCAGGCTGTGTTCACGCCGCCAACCCCAGTCCTCTCCCTGTGATCCGACTGAAGCTGAGCCTCAGCTCCCAGCCCCCGCCCGCCTCGGCGGGTGAGCAGACAAGCCTCTCGGGCTGGTGAGTGCTGGTTGGCACCGATCCTCTGTGCGGGAACCTCTCCGCTTTGCCCTCCGCACCCCTGTGGCTACGCTCTCCCCCGTGGCTCCGAAGCTTCCCCCCTCTGCCACCCCCAGTCTCCGCCCGTGAAGGGGCTTCCTAGTGTGTGGAAACTTTTCCTCCTTCACAGCTCCCTCCCACTGGTGCAGGTCTTGTCCCTATTCTTTTGTCTCTGTTTTTTTCTTTTCCCTTTTTTTCCTTTCTAATTGAGCTTCTTTGTAAAAATAGCTTCTAGTAAATAGTGCTAAATCAACTCTACTTTTAAAAAATTATTATAATGCATTTGAAAAGCTTAGACTTGTTTACTGAACATATGGATGGATTTACTCAGGCAGATCATATCCTTTTAGTCAACTCAGGAGAGGAATCGTAGCTTCATAGTAAATAGGTAAGGGTAGATATATTTCAGTGTCACCATTCGAGGATGATAATCTTCAGTTTGACTAAATAAAACATAATTTCATATGAAAATATTTTACCCCCTAACTGGACAATAGAATCATAGCCTAAAGAAAGACTTTATGTAGCTAAAGAAAAACTATAATCAGTATAACTATTTGGAGAAGCTACTTAGCATTCTTAGTATAATGAAGCTTTATTATTATACCTCTTATTGGTAAATTATATTGATATGCGTTGGAATTAACAGAAGAGCTCCAAAATCTTCTTTTAGGGAAAAGCTGTTACTGGTCCAGAGAAAATGCATCACAGGATCATCGGCACCACAACTGAGGGAAGATATGACAGAATTAAATGGTCAGTGTCACAACATCATTAAACCTGGTTGATTTATTTCTGATTTTATGGCTTCCTGTTGACTTAATGAGAATGAAATACTGAAATTAACAACTGTCTTTTAATCTAGGATGAACAATAAAAAAAGGAACAAGTTCTGAAGAGAAAAGACAAAGGAATTAAAAAATAAGAGGTGAGGTAGCCAAGAGTTTCTTAAGTAAGACAAAAAAGCATTAAACATAAAATTAAAAAATTAATAAACTGGACTCATTCTATTAAGAAATTCTGTTCATACATAGACATCACTTTAAAGTGCAAAAACGAGCCACATACAGAGAGAAAATACTTTCAAAAGAGATTTGACAAAATACTTGTACCCAAGTACTCTACAAATCAATACTAAAATATTACAAACTCAATTAAAAATGAACAAAATAGTTGAACAGCCACTTCCAAAAGGTTATCTAGCTGGTCAATAGATGTATATAATTGTCCCTAGTATTATTACTCATCAGGTAAAAGCCAAATTAAAACAATACTCAGCTACTACTACTTTCCCACAAGAATGATCAAAATTAAATGTCTGAAAATAGCAAGTGTTGTCAAAGATTTAGAGCAAGTGGAGCTCTCTTACATTTCTGGTGGGACTGTAAACCTGAAAATCATTTTGGAAAACTATTGACAAGATCCACAAAAACTGCTGTCAAAATCTAGAAGGATGGTTATCTCTAGAGAGTGAGGACAAAAAAAAAAGAGCAGTAGAGACACTTTAGGCATTCAGGCATGCTTAGTATGGGTAGTGTATGCCTATTTATAAGAATTCAGCAAATTTTACACTGAAATTTATATATAATATATAATTCATTATTATGCTTAAAATAAACCCAGTGCAAATGAAATGTTGGTTATATGTTCCTCTAAATTCAGAAAGCCACTTGAGCTTATTCCTCCTTTAAATCTTTATTGTTTAGATGCCGTCGCAGAGTTACCCATGCCTGTCAGAAGCGTGATGCTTAATTTTAAAGACCTTAGAATTCATTCATACTTTCAACACATATTTGTTGTGTTCTTATTACATGGTAGCTATTAAGAGAAGTAAATAAATCCAGTTGGGAGAATGCATCATTTGAAAATTACTTAAAAGACTAAAAGAACCTGAACAATACATTTGAGGTTATATAAAGTTCACACGAACTTAAGGACTAGAGCCGAATGTTAAATGCAAAACTAGATAAATTTAACCAGGTTTGGGATCAGCTTCAGCTATAAGTGACTAACTTCTTAGAGTCAGCTGAGGGACTTTTGCTCTCAATTGTCTTTTTCCACCCCTTATCTTCTAACATAACATCTACAATTTGGAGATACTGAAGACATTTCCAATGTTAATGGTATCTTACTGAATTTGATAGAGGCCTTGGATTTGTATTATTTTTTTAACATCAGAAACCTTAACAAACATTTAATATCTTAGTGAGACTAGTATGGTATTTCCGGAGAATAAGGGAAGCAAAATAAATAAATAAATAAATAAATAAATAAAGCACAGAAAAAGCAAAGGGAATAAAAGGGAAAACTGTCTTCATAAAAGTAAAGATACAAGAAGAAGGAAAAGGAAGAGATTAACTAATAACTATAGACTGAGTGAAAATTGATGGGTGCCAAAGAGAAATTTTATGTACATCACAATTTTACCTAGCCACCATAGCCTAATGGCTAATTGGGGAACAGAGGCTAGATGGTACGTAAAAAGAGATTGTAACATATATGTTAGAATGGCTAAAATTTAAAGCACTAAAAACAATTAATGCTGGCTTGATTGTGGAGCAACAGAAACTATCATTCATTGCTGATGGGAATAAAAAGTGGTATAGCAACTTTGGAAGACAGTCTGGCAGTTTTTCACAAAGCTAAATATGGTCTTATGGAAAAGATTCAGTAATCATTTTCCCTGGTATTTACCCAAATGGCTTGAAAATTTATGTCCACACAAAAACCTGAACAGAGACGTTTATAGAAGTTTTATTCCTATTTGCCAAAACTTGGAAGCAATCAAGATGTCCTTCAAAAGGTGAATGGATAAATAAACTGTGGTACATCCAGACAATGGAATATTATTCAGGGATAAAAAGAAATGAGCTATCAAGCCACAGAAGGATAAGGAGGAATCATAAAGGCTTATTGCTAAGTGAAAGAAGTCAATGTGAAAAGGCAAAATACTGTATGATTCCACTATGACATTCTGGAAAAGAAAAAACTATGGAGACAGTCAGAAGATTAGTGTTTGCAGGAGTTTGGAAGGAGGGAGGGAAGAATAGAGGGGGCAAAGGGGATTTTTAGGGCAGTGAAACTATTCTGTATGGTACTGTAATAGAGGTTAATGACATTATGCATTTGTCAAAACCCACAGAACAGTACAACACAGAGTGAACACTAACTACAGATTTTAATTATTAATGTACTAATATTGGTGTGTATGTGTGTGTATGGGGGGTGGCATATAGGAATTCTGTATTTCCTGCTCAATTAATCTGAAAACTTAAAACTATTCTTCAAATAAAGTTTATTAATTAAAAAAAAGGATATTGTATAAGATAGATATATGGATGAATAAACAGGAGGAAATGGCGAATGTAAAGACAGGGAGGAAGATGTATACTTTGGAGGCAACTTGGATAGATGACATGCCAGAGAATAGGTTCAGGATTTGAGAAGATAACTTTCAATATGCTTTTAAAGCTATTTATGAAATAAATTTTTGATTACTGTGATTTGCCATCAGTTTCTGAACAATTTTATCCCATGGTTGTCAAAGCGCATAGAAGGGTACAACACGAAGAATGAAGAGTAAACTATGGATTTTAATTAATAATTATATGTCATTATTGGCTCAGCAATGTAAAAAGCAAAAATGTTTTTTATTTTTTAAAGTAGCATGAAAAGTAAAAAGTATGTCAGTTATGATGGTCAATGTTCCAAAAATAAATAAAAAGTAGATTTATTTTTCTAAAATTCCTTACTAGTGTTCACAACAGTCAAGCTGGTTCTTTCCAGCTCTCAAATGTTTCTGTTTTCTTATTTCTGAAAGAAATAAATAATTCAGTTTGGGGACAGAGGAAAATATGCTTTAAAAGGATATTATCGATTACAGAACTTGGACCAATTTCTTTGGTTTAATTTTCTTAAGTGAAGCATCTAAAGAAAACCAGAGATGATGAAATATTTAACTGAAAACCACAACACGATCAAACCTGATTGGTATGCCTGGCTATGAAGAACAGTATTTGGGGTCTGATATGTCTAGACTTTGAAGATACAGCATTCCTTCTTATAAAGTGATGCAATAACTTTTTTCACCTGCTTTCTTGAAGTATAATTGACAAATATAATTGTGTATATTTAAAGTGTGCCAAGTGATGATTTAATAAAGTGATACAATAACTTTTTTTAAATTAATTAGTTTATTTATTTATTTTTGGCTGCGTTGGGTCTTCGTTTCTGTGCGAGGGCTTTCTCTAGTTGCAGCAAGCGGGGGCCACTCTTCATCGCGGTGCACGGGCCTCTCACTATCGCGGCCTCTCTTGTTGCGGGGCACAGGCTCCAGACGCGCAGGCTCAGTAGTTTTGGTTCACGGGCCTAGTTGCTCCGCAGTGTGTGGGATCTTCCCAGACCAGGGCTTGAATCCGTGTCCCCTGCATTGGCAGGCAGATTCTCAACCACTGAGCCACCAGGGAAGCCCCGATGCAACAACTTTTAAGAGACACCCTAACTAGGTAACAAAGTAATCCCATATATTTTAATGAGTGTGAGACCTTCTCTCTGTGTCAGGGGACGAAGAATTAATGAGTTGTTCCAAGTATGTATAATGTGAACATGACATAAAAGGAGGGTATACACGTGATTTATCACATGCTCTGACCAGGGTATATAAGCATCCTTCTACACATGCTGACATCCACAGTCAGGTTCTTGCTTTGAATAACAAACCAAACTCACCACCCCTGACACCAAGAGCCATTACAGCAACTATTACGGAGGCTTGGGCTATGGCTATGGAGGCTTTGGTGGTCTGGGCTATGGCTACGTTTGTGGATGTGGCAGCTTCCGCAGACTGGGCTATGGCTGTGGCTTCAGAGGCTATGGATATGACTCTGGTTATGGAAGCTTTGGATATGGCTGCCATCACTACCCATCGTTCTGTGGAAGATAGATATGGATTTTCTAGCTTCCACTGAAATCTTACCCTAGGAGCCCAATATCTGAAATTACAGGGGACTTTCCAAATCTGATCTCAAAAATTGGACCACAAAGATCATACTAGAGTTATTTGCACAGAAGTATCTAGCTTCTCAGAATTTTAGACAAGTTTTCAATACACTCCTATACCTCCATCATAATCCTAGAATCCTCTAATTTTTCTTTTAAAACTAACTGGATTATCTGTTTACCTTTCAGTAAAACATTAAATTTGAAAACAATATATGTTTTTTTTTCTTGTTCATGAAACTCAATTATATGGAAGTGATGATGGTTCCATTCTACTCAATCGTTAGTAAAGGATGGTATCTCCTTGGCTTAGAATCGTTTTTTTTTTTTCATATACCTCACAAATATCCATACAGATAGAAAGACTGATAAAAAGACTAATTCTAGACTAAAATGAAAAGATTTTTTCAAAACTGTTAGTGATTTAATATTTTTACATCTCCTGCTTTTGTTTAGATAATATTCAGATTTAAGTCAACAACAAAAAGCAATGCCGATTTAACATATCTATATATTTATTTATCAAATACATGTGTTTTATTTAACTTAATTCACATTTCTCAATTAAGTCCAAATGCATAATGAATCCTTCCATTTATTCAAAATCTATTTGGCTTTTTATTGTAAATGCAAATAAATGGAAATAGATCAAACCATTACTAAGCTAATTATGAAAGTAAACCACCTTTCCAAAATTTTTATATTTAGTATAATCCACCCTGTGTATCATAGTCTTCTACACATTATTTTCTTTGATATTTTCATCAAGCAGCTGATCTATAAGTAAATAATGAATTAGGGTAACGTTTTTCATATGAGGTCATTTAATTCAAAACGTTTTAACTAAGACTTTTCTGTTAGCTTTCCTATATTCTTACTGAATCTTCATGACTTGACATGGTATTCTTCTTTACTACCATCATTATATTGGCCATTTTTTCAACCTAAGAAGGGAAAGAAACAACAAGACATAATCGTGAACTAATTTATTTTTTAGCTTAAGCTGATAACAAGCACAGCTACATCCAAAGAGCTTTCCTATAAATCTAAATTTCAGTTAAATCTGAATTTCCCCTTATAAAAATGGACAGGAGGGGACATTTCATTGGTGAAATAAGAAAAATATGTAAGCAAATACCAATTTTTTCCTAAAATCAAATGATATATTCAGGTAATAATATAAAATTAAGATTTTTTTATTGAGGTATACTTGACATATAACATTCTATCGGTTTCAGGTATACAACATAATGATTCGATATTTGTATACATTGCAAAATATTCACCACAATAAGTCTAGTTAGCATCCATCACCACACACAGTTTCATTTTTTTCCTGTGATAAGAACTTTTAACATTACTCTCTTAGCAACTTTCAAATATGCGATATAGTATTATTAACTATAGTGATCACGCTGTATATTACATCACCATGATTTACTTAGTTTGTAACTAAAAATTTGCAGCTTTTGACCTCCTTCACTCATTTTGCCCACTCCCAACCCCCTCACTTCTGGCAGCCACCAATCTATTCTCTGTATCTATGAGGGGATATTTTGTTTAAACTGGTCAAAATTGGTCAAATATATTTGATTCAGTCAGATAGCAGTATCATATACAAACATTAAATGTCAGCAGTGCTTTGTACCTCATTCTCAGCTTAAAAAAATCTCAGAAAAATAATTGTCTTCTATAGAATTATTTTAGCTCTAGTGATAACATCGGGACCAAGACCAAGATCCTCTGAATCTAGGTGCCAGAATGCAGCCGCCTTCTTCAGTGTATTTTCCCCATTCATACAAGCAAATGGAGTATCTTGAAAGCTTTGCTCAGTTTCCATGAACTTAGCTGAATTTATGGGGGATGTGAAAGAGGATTTGCCTTCTTAGATAGAATTACCATTTTTATAACATTTTTTCTTATAGAACATATAAAAAATAAAACTCAATTTCAATGTTAGCTTTATCTAGATTTCACCTATATCTATATGTATATCTATTATATTCATACATGTATATCTATATTTATACAAGATCAAAGTCTTCATTTGAAAGGTACAGACTTAACCTACATAAAGAGAAATTTGCTCAGGCATCAGTTATCACCTACCCTTTCAGTCAATTCAGCCTGGGTGTTGCAGAGTCTCAGTGTACAGAGCAGGTGAGATAGAGTTGTATGGCTCCATTTTGCACACTTAATGAGGCAATAGTTCCATAGTCTGTGGACATGCCCTATAGGTCTAAAAATAGAAATAGCCATCAATGTCATTAGACTGAGAAACAATCTCGTGTGCATGATACTCCTAGTGAAATACATTATCATATTTTATCACATCCTATTTTATGATTTAATTAATTATGTCTAAGAAACACATTTTGAATTCATGGTAGAAGTTCCCTTAGCTTCCTAATAAAAGCTACAATTTGGCCAGTGGAAGAATATATTTTCATCATTTAGCACATCAACACAGGATCTGAGCTTCACAATCAACTGATTATCTTCTTGTAGAAAGCTCCCAAAAAGATTAACAAAGAATTGTGCAAGTCTTTGAGTCCACTGAATTAACAACAACAACAACAAAAACACAAAAAAACTCTCCAAAGAAATAAACATTTCTCAGTTTTCAAAGATAAGTAGTATCCAAAAGATATTACAATTGTTTTATTTTTTAACCCAGAACAAAATCAATAAAAAAAAATTTGGTTCATATATTTCACAGCATTGTTTCACAATTTTTTGTTCTTAATTATATATTTACATAATATTATTTTCTTTGAAAATACACAAATAAATCATGGCATATTTCATTGTTGAGCTTTTTAAAAAATTTGTAAAATCTATTGGATTTTATCTCATGTGAGCATAGCTATTTTCTTTGGAAATAAGAACATAAATTAGCCCTCATCACAGACAATCTAGCAAATTTACTTAATCATTCATGGGATTCTTAAACTTGTTAGATTTATTTGTGATCATTTGATTTCAAAATGACTCATTGAGGAAAAAAGATAGTTTTTGCCAACTATTTTCTTTTTCAGAATAAAAAATAAAGATGGAATAACGTTTGCTCAAGGAAAAAACAGGATTGAACAGTAGGATTAATTATTCCTTTGAGTTAAATATTCCTTTAAAACCTGAAAGCCATTTGAGTCCATAATTCAACTTAAAGAATTATTACAAGTTGTGTGTCATGCAGAATTTATTTTTTCATTAATTCAACAAATATTTTTTGTTTGGAAAAACAGTAAACAAATCCAGTTAGAGAAATGTATTATCAAAAATGTAATAAAAACACTAACTCTAAAAGGTATTTGCGGGGAGTTCCCTGGTGGGCTAGTGGTTAGGATTCTGGGCTTTCACTGCTGGGGCCCGGGTTCAACCTTTAGTCGGGGAACTGAGATCCCACAAGCTGTGCAGCGGGACAAAAAGAAAAAAAAAAAGACATTTGTGCTCGCATGTTCACTGCAGCATTATTTACAATAGCCCAGGTATGGAATCAACCTAAGAGACAAGTGATGGATAAATGGATAAAGAAAATGTGTTACATATATATATATATGTGTCCAAGATATGGTCCCATCCAGTGGGGCTTAAACTTGGAGTGGGCTTACTATCTTCACAGAGTGAACTGAGAAACAGCGGAAGACTGGCCCACTACTTCATATACCTGGTTCCTGTCTCAGTCATTTCATCACTGCACATTCATTTTTGGAGATTTTCAAGGCAACAGGATTTTAAGAAGCCCTGTTAAACAATATTGTATGATTTTAAGAGCATACAAACATATATATATATATATATCTTAAATTTAAAACCTTAATGAATAAGTAATTATGAAAAAATATTTGCTGATTACCTGAGAAAAAGTAAGGGTCTGGTACACACAGAATTGGAAAAGAAAAATTTAAGAGCAAAAGTATTATGATAAAATTAGAGATGTGAGTAGAAGGATAAAATATTGATTGGAAAAAGTGAATAAGACCAAAAGACCTAGCTGGTGCAAGCATGTATTGGGAATGAATGTAGAATGAGATTTAAAGAGATGTTTAATAAGAGAATGATATATGGATTATGAAGAACTGTAGAGAAGAGAAGAAAAATGGTAACTGTGTAGCATAGAGCCAAGATCATCTGCATTTTTAGATCATATTTTCGGTATTGTCCATTCTGGAAAAGTGGGTAATTGTGTAAAGGGAATATTTTTTAATGGTTTTCAGACTGGTTATGAAAGTGAGTTTGTCTTGTGTGTGTATATATATATATTATATATATGTATATGTATATATATTATATATATATATATATATATACAAATGGGAAATAAATTTGATATTTATTTGGAGAATTTTATAGATTTAAAAACTTTAATCTTGATCAGTGTATTTAAATCTAGGTGGAATTAATACACAACAATCCAAAGAATGCTATGAAAATGGGAAATGAGAAAATATTT